>NC_088783.1:12909660-13214456 GCF_958450345.1 Calliphora vicina | reverse complement strand
CATCTTTGTGGCAACATATGGATTTCAAAAGAACTGCTAATCTTTTCAGGCCAAGAATGAATCAAGCCAATTTCGGATACTCTGTTCTGAAGTAAAGCGTATACCAGAGAGAACGTTCTGCATCGATCGAAACAAATAATAGTAGTACGGGACACGGTCTGGACTATAAAGCGGTTGAGACAAAATTTCCAAACCACTTATTTCTAAATAGTTTTTTTAACATGTGGTCTAACGTTGCCATGATGAAATATTACGGTTTCATGTCTGGCCTCATATTCTGGACTTTTTTCGGCCAATGATCGCTTCAAACGAATCAGTTGCGTTCGGTGCAGGTTCACTGTGATGGTCTGGTTAGATTTCAGTTACTCATAATAGATAGAACCCTTTAGCTCCCACCAAATATAGAGAATTACCATAGCTCCATGGGTATTTGGTTTTGGTGTCGATTCGGCTGGTTGGCCGGGCTTCATATACAATTATCGTAATAGATCCATTTTTCATCGTAAGTAATGATCTGTTCCAAAAATGATTTTCTTTATAGCGTTCAAACATCATTTTGGAAAAATTTTCTTCTTTTGGATGAATCCTGCCTGAGTTCCAAATCATAATCTAGGTGGACACAATTATTTGGCGCTCTTTTCATATAGAATTGGTATCTCCGATTCCAAAAAAAATGTTTAAACAATCAATATAAATCAATAAGTAGGGTCTGGATATATAAAAATCAATAATAAATAAAGTTATATTTCTAAAAATTCCATTCCGTAAAAATTAAAGAAAAAGTATTTCGGCGGTTGCTGGCGGCTACAATTTTTTTACAAAGACATTCCCCAGAAGTTTCTTTAAATGATGTATATAGTCATTGGACGGGCTCCGACGGTATTTGTTTTGAACTAGCTAAAGTTAGAAAAAAATAACAGTATATTTGAGTCCCAAGTTGAAAGGACTATAACAGGAAAATGGAGAGGCCCATAAATATAAGATATACACTTAATAAAAGCCTATATCAATGTTTATCTATGTTTTGAAGTATGAATTTCTATATGGTAAAACAATTGAGATATATCTAATTAGTAAAGCAGTAAAAAATTAACGAAAATATGATTCAAAATTTGTTGAACTTCTGGCACTTCTATCGAGAAAACGAAATGTCCAATTGAAAAACCCATTTGTATTGGAGGAGAGCAGATTGTCAGCTTCCGAAAAAACTTAGTTTTTCCAAATTCTGAAGATACCGATTTTCATAATTTTGTTCACCTAGATTTTGATTTGGAACCACAGTGCTAAGTAGCTGCCAATGATTTTGCAAGCTCTTGTTGAGTTTTACAACAATCTTCATGAGTAATAACTTCAATTCTTGTTTTTCAAACCTTTTTGGCTGGCCTGGGCGATCTTTGTATTCCGTGTCAAAATCACCACTTCTGAACCGCACAAACCATCTCTCACATGTTCAAACGGATGGAACATCATCACCATATGCTTCAGAGAGCAATCGGTGAAATTCAGTTGCACTTTTGTTTTCAAATTAAAGAAGTAAAGAAAAACTTCCCGCATATGACACTTTGTCATATATAATGTAAAAACGTTGTTGTTTCCATTATAATGTTCAATTTTTAAGTGAGAATAAACAACAGATATGTACCCTTCAAAATGACATATAAGTTATTAAAAAGAAAATCCGCGTTCAAAAGATATGCCATATATTGCAAATCCTGTATTTTTAAGTCATGCACCCATAATTTGTTTGTGTTTTTTACAAATTTGGGAATTAAAAAAAGCTTTATTTTATATTTCTTGTATTTTTGTTGCATTTAAAATTTAGTACCTTTTAGGAAAGTTTTTGACCAAAAATGGAGCCTATTCAGAAAAAGTTACACTTTATTTGAGTTTGTAAATTTAGTTCTTTCATAAATTTGTTTTATTTCAAATTTGATTTGTACTTTTTGAAAAAGTACTTTTCAGAAAATGTTTGAGTACGCAAATTAATTAAGTGCTCAACATGAGCTTTATTTGATTTTTTATAATTTTGATTCCTAAAATTTTTAAATTTTTTAACCAAAATTGGCGCCAATTCAGAAATGGAAAATTAGCTTATATAAGTTTTTGTCGCTTTTTTATAATTTTATTTTGTTTATTTTAAATTTTCATATAAAGTTTAAAATTTTAAATATTTATATAATGAATAATTTTTTCCAGTTTTTATTTTTTTTTAAAGTAGCACTTTATTTGAGATTATAAAGTTAGCTCTTATATAATTTAGCATAATTTTGTTTCATTTCATACTTGGTCTTCAATATTGAATGAGTACTTAATACAGGATTTAGTACAGTAAAGCAAAAAAAGTACTTAATAAACTCTTTTTCGAGTTCAGGTATTTTTCATAAATCAGTTTTTCAATTTAATATGAACCATCTCTCTTTTTGAGATTTATTTTTCTGTAAACAGTAGATTTATTTAAGTTTTTAAACGTTTTGGTTTGCATTTTATAATTTGCTTTTCCCTAAATGCTTTCTATAATTTGTTAAGCTCTTTTACGTCCTCGTTTTAACCATTTTTGTCCCATTTTTCGTAATCGTAGTCGTAATCTTGGTGAAGGGTAATTTTGCCAAAGTTTGTTTATTTTTCTATATTTAACTTTATTTATTATTTATTTGCATAACTTTGAAACATATTTAACACCTTTATTTTATTTTTATTTTTTACAAAATTTAACAAACAAACACATACATATTTACCTGTCACTCTTAACAAATTTAATTATGTACAATATATGCAAAAATTAAACAATATACAATTTTGTTATTTACACAAATTTAAACTCTAACATTATTTACACGAATTAGAAAATGAAATAACAAATTGAAATAATTAAAATTATATTATACAATTGAAAAACACAACTAGAGAGTTCGTTTGTTGTAGTAGTTAGCAAAGACACGAACCAAATAAATCGGAAAAATTTTGATTATTCAATTACTAACTGAACTAGCTAAAGTTAAACCTGCATATTAAATAAATATATTGGTGAATTTGTTTGATCCAGTAAAATTTTAAATATTAAAAGTAATATCCCTATATTACAATTATTCTATTTTTTTGTATACATCTTTCTTTATTTATCAGATTTAAAAAAAAATATTTACAAACATTTTTAATTTTTAGATGAAAAGAATTTAAATATTATCCACAATTTTTGGAAACACTTTTATTGAATAATTTCCAAATTTCAAATTTTTTAAATATTGAGTTTATAAGCTTTCACAAGTTATAACAATTTCCTAAATAGTTTTAATACTTTTCGAGTTTCTTGTCAAATAAATCTGTATTAATATTAATCATACGCAGCCTAGTACAATTTTGAAAATTTAATATAATTGTAGTATTCAGGCAAAATTTAATTTTTCGTTGTTTTAATGAAAAGGCTATAGTTTATTCATTTGATTGCAAATAAATAATAAATTAAATTCTTCAAAATTAAAAAAAAAAATTTCTATGAAAAAAATTTAATAAATTGTCTGTAAAACTGTCTACCCAATTGCTTTTTGAGTATTTAAAGATATTTTATAATAAACGCTTTATTGGCTTTCAGAGGGTTATTAAAATTTTAAAATATTGTTTATAGTTTTAGAGTTATTTGCTTTTATGTAAAATGGGTATTAATTAATATTACTTATACGCCAGAGGTACTGTGCAAGGTGGAGTATTGCTTCCTCTGTCATGGTTACTAGCTGTAAACTCTTGAATCTAAGGGTAGGAAGATAGTTTACTATGCGGACGACGTTGTGATTCTGATCAAGGAAAGGTTTCTTTTGACAAGAAGCGAAATCAAGCCGGCAGCGCTCAACCTGAGCCTAGGCAAATGAGCTGGCTGTAAACCCAACGAATACAGAGTTAGTACTCTTTACTAGGAAATATAGGATAAGAAGTTTTAACTTACCGGAAATAGACGACGTTGAGCTGATTTTTTCAGATGAATCCTGGTATTTAGGGACCTTACTTGATAGTTGCCTATGCAGACGACATTGTGATTCTGATTAAGGAAAAGTTTCTTTCGACAACAAGCGAAATCAAGCAAGAGGTGGTGAACCTGCGCCAAGGCAAATGAGCTGGATGTAAATCCAATGAAAACAGGGTTATTACTCTTTACCAGGAAATATAGGATAAGGAGTTTTAATTTGACTACGTTGTGCTGATTTTTTCAGAGGGAGCCTGTTATTTAGGGACCTTCCTTGATAACAAACTATCATGAAAGAATAATACTCTAGAAAGTCTTAAAATTTATCTCAATGCCTACTACACTTGCAGGAATTCTATTGGTAAGACTTGGGGACAACGGCTAGGCATGGTAAACTGGATTTACACATCGGTTGTAAAGCCCATTATTACTTATGGTTGCACGGTTTGGTCGGATACAATGAGAAAAGGTAGTAATAGGAAGATACTCAGTAAAGTTTGGAGATGTATTTCCATTGGTATAACCTCAGGCAGCATTGGATATAATCCTTAACTTCCTGCCAATTGAGGAATGCTTAGACTTTTTGAGTCTTCTCTGGTAAATATCGAAGGGGTCACTCGAAAATTTTGCACGATATAGGTCTAATTGTTAAGGTAATATTTCTAGTGGGATTTCGGACCATAGGATAACGACTTTAGATTTCGATATTTCACCTCCAATAGTATTTCCAAGTAGGGACGAATGGGTTGTATCTGAACAGCTATTTGAAGGTAGTGCAGTTTTCACTGATGTATCCAAAATTGAATCTGGCACTGGAGATGGTGTTTATGTTGTATATGAGGGCATCACAGCATCATACAGTTTCCCAGACGAATGCAACGTATTTCAGGCAGAGATCCTAGCCATCTGGAAAGCCATGGATTTGATAAGGGGTGACGAGGTGAGCCATGGATTTGATAAGATGTCTGTAGTGACAATTTATGTCGTTAGTCAGGCAGAACTGAGGACTTTGAAGTGCTCGGGGCTCTAGAAGAGTTATTGGAACTATATGCAATCATATTGTGTTGGATACCAGGGCACTGTAACATACAGGGTAATGAGATAGCAGATGAGCTGGTTCGGATCTGGTCTACATAAATAGGGACTGGGAGGTCTGGGATCTTCGAACGATTCTTCGAAATAATCCTGGCATAGTAGGACGGATGGAAAGGTGTCCTGGGCTATTTGGCCAAATTTGAATGCAAAGGCAGGCTAGGGGAAAGATTCCATGATGAACTGGGGGTTATAGTTAGATATATCAGAGGAATAAGCTGGCTATTTTATCTAACTATCTATCTTACTCATACGCAGTGTAGTAAAATTTTGAAAATGTTGCAATAAATAATGGAATAGCCAGGAATTGGGTTGCAAATTTGAAAAATATGTTTAATTTTTAATATATTTTTAATGCCACACAAAACCACAAATTAAATTACACACTAAATTCTACAAACTGTAGGAAATTATTTTAATTTCTTCTTAAAATTTTGAGACTTCTTATTCTGGGATATTTGAGGCTATCAGAGCAAAAGTGGTGTAACCCCAAACTACTTATTTAGTGGTATATTCAATTTACACCATATTAACTACATTAGTTTTTCAACTCCATCTGCTTTGAATACCAAAAGGTGGTTTACCCCAATTTTGAATTGATATTGGTAATGTAAGGACTGAACAGCAACCAAAATAAAATTGTGGGTTACAGCACTTTTGCGCTGATGGCTTCCTTTAGTAATAATATTTTGTATTGGGTTTCTGGATAATTTGTAAATATCTAAAATAAGTCTTAAGATATTTGTCTTAAAAAAAATAGTAGTCACTCTTAATATTAATCATACGCCGAGTAGTACAATTTTTAACATATTGGTTTAATAATATACTTTGGTTTGTGTCTTTGCTAAATTCACTTTCATTTCCTGTCTACACAACAAACTAAACAAATCAACTTTAATTGTAAAATTCTTAATTAATACAAATACTCTCAACAGAAAAGAAAAACGGTATTATAAACATAAACTACAAAAAAAAATAATTCACTAATATTATTTACATAGTATGACAAGTGTATGATACAAAATGAATGATAAAATGAAAGTGAATGACAAAATTTAACACAAAATACACAAAAAATATAATTAAATAATTAATAAAAAAACAAAAACGGAAACAAAAAAATCACAGACTTTGAAGAAGAAAACACATTATGCACCACTCACACATACACTGAGAGTCAAGTTAGTGAAAAAAAACATGCTGAAAGAAATTTGTCATCAAGAAAAAAAAAAAACAAAAAAACAATAGATAGATAGCTGGTACAAGTAATTTATTTTAAACAAAATTCCACAAGTGGAATAAGTTATAAAACAAAAACCAAACACCAGCAGTTAGAAAAGAAAATATAGTATGTAGTTGTAGATCATGCCAGAGACAGACATGGTGAAAATATATGTATATAAACAAACACACTCAAAAGACACTGAGAAAAAATTCATATTTATAACTAGAGTTATAGAGTGAAAGTAAGAAAAGATTTTTAGAGACAGAGAGAACAAAAAACTGAATTTTTTTTTACAAAAAAAAAAAGAGTTGTTTTTCTTTTGTTTGGTTGATTTTTTTTGTTTTTTGGCAAAAGACATTTGTGTTCTTGTATGCCAACAAGAACATTTTTTCTTTTACATTATGTGGTGGTTTTTATTTTCATTATTTTTCTTCGTCTTCTTCTACTTCTCTTTTTGTTGTTGATCCTAAACAAAGCGGTAGGAGTAGTTGTTGCTGTTGTTTTTTGCATTAGTATTAGAGTATTAGAGTTTTATTATATAGTTTGTGTTTTCAGAGCAGTTTACTACAGTTTAGAAAAAAGCTACAAAGAAGACACTCATAGAACACACATGAACATGTATCATTTACGTTTTTTTTTTTTTTCTAAATATTATTTTTTAGAGTAGTTTTTTTTTAGCTTAAACATTAATTCTAAACAAAACCCAAAAAACAAGAGTAAAAAACAAACATAAACAAAAGAGTTTTAAATATTACGAAAAAAGTATCAAAGAAACGAAAAAAACAAAATAAAAATAAAATAACAAAACAGTAAATGCAATTTCATACACACACTCTAGTAAAGAAATCAACACACATACATTCACATACAATCATTGGAGGATGTATTTGAAATGTTGAATGCAAGAGGCCAGTGTGAAAAGTCCTTTCAAAATCAAATAGTTAAAATTTTATTTTAACAATATTATGGTCACTAATTACTTATATGATTGCGGTAACCATATTATGTTTAAGTTACCAGTTATATGATTGTAGTAAATAAATATTACTACATGATGAATCATTATATCACAATATATGTTCTCAGATTTTGATAACCATAAGCCGAGAATAACATCAAGTGGTAAATCCTTCATCATAAAAATTATTGTCATAAACATATACTTATTTACTACAATCATTTATATAATGATTGCTACAATTATCTGAATCATAACTTTTTATATTAGGTTACCAAAATCATATAAATAATTACATTGACCATAATATTGTTAAAAAAAACTTGTACATTAAACATGTTCAACTATATATTTTCTATGCGTGTACATTTGTGACATATGGTTCATCTCACTGTTACATAAGACATCAGCTCCAAAATCGTATGAAAGAGGAAAACATTTCAAGCTACTAGTCCTAACTAGGGTGATGGGCCCGGTTTTTAATAACCGGTTATAACCGTTTTTTTTTTGGTTAAGTCGGTTTTTTTGAAAAGCTCACATTTCGAATATCTAAGAAACCGAGTTTTTCTCCTCGAATAGCCGGTTTTTTCTAAAAGTATGTCTTTATGATTTTTAGTGTATTAAAAACTTTAAAAACTATTCAAAATCCATACAACTTTTTTAAAAAAAATTAGAAGACTCTTTATATTTAGACAAATGTCACAAGCGATCTGGAAAGCTTGAAAACTTACTCAATGCTTTGTTAACTATATGTCCTGCAAGTAGACTGTGTGAAAGATCATTTTGAACGTTTAGCTTTATAAAACCAAATTAAAAAATCCATATACAGGTAAGCCTCCATTTACGCGAATTCGATATAACGCGAACTGAAATTAGCAACCATTTTTTCAAATACGCGACTTTTTTTACACTATTTTTATATAACGCGGCAACAAACAACAAGAAACGAAAAAACAAAAGCGAATAACAGATTTATTTTTTGAAAACTTCGTTAATTTTTATGAATTTTTTGTTATGTTTTGATCTCCTTAATTTTTTTTTTAATTTTTTCCTTAATTTTTGATAAGAAATAATTTTTTTAGTTGAGTTTTTTTACGCGATTTTTATGTCCCAATTTCTTTTTTGTTATGTGACTGATGTATTGTTTTACGCGAAATAAAAAATTATTGGCCCCACAAAAGCATTTCGTTCTAAATTAGAACCTCGTTGTACGCGAATTTGATTTAAACGCTATTTTTTTGGTCCCAACAAACCGCGTAAATGGAGGCCTACCTGTACTCCAAAGCATTTAAACTGTGTTTTATTCCTAAGAGATTATTTTAAACTTCATAAGGAACAAATCGGGTCAAATTTAACTCAAATAAAATATATATAATTTGTTTGCCAATTTTTTTTTTTTAAAAAACCTAAAGTAGTTGTTGACATTTGAAATTAAATAAAATTCATAAAATATCGAAAACATCAACCACTCACTTTAAAAAAAAACTCAATTTTAATTTAAAAATGGATCAAATTTGACTCGAAGACCTTGTGAACGTTAAAAGAAGTAATCAAAATTAGAATTAAAAAGTTTTTATGCGTTTTAAAAAGGCTTATTTTTTGTTATTAAAATACATGTACATTCTTTATAAGCCATGTCTGTCTGTCTGACTGTCCGCCTGTCTGTTGAAATCACTTTTCTGAAGACCCCTGATATCTTCGGGATCCAAATCTTTAATAATTCTGCCAGACATGCTTTCGAAAAGTTTGCTATTTAAAATCAGCAAAATCGGTCCACATATGAGGAAAAAACCAGGACAACATCGATTTTTGACCTATATCTGGATTACTAAGTCATTAACTATAGACAAAATGGATATCTAATGATAGATATTTCAAAGACATTTGCAACGACGTATATAAGACCATAGTAAGTTGGACCTACAATAGGTCAAAAAATATTTCATAAACCGAATTTTTTTTTTCACCAAAAAAAAATTAAAAAATATTTTTTTAAAATTTAAAAAATAAAATTTGAAAATTTTAAAAAAAAAAAATTGAAAATGTAAAAAATTTAAAAAACAATTCAAAAAATTTTTTTTTTCCAAAAAATTAAAAAAACTCCAATTTTGTTTACCTAAAAATATTTAAAATTTTTATTTTGAAGTATAATTTGGTGAAGGGTATATAAGATTCGGCATAGCCGAATATAGATCTCTTACTTGTTTGTTCTGTTATGTTTTTTCATGAATTGTTTTTGTTTTAATAAATAAAACTTTTTTTTATTCTTCTTATTTTTAGGCGTTTTAATATTTTGCCAAAAAACCGGTTAACTGGTTATTATTAAAAAACGGAAACTGAAACCGGTTTATATTAAATTACAATTTTTCGAAGAAACCGAAAACCGGTTTCTAAAAAATGTCGAAGAATCGATCACCCTAGTCCTAACTGATGTCCTGCTTATTGCTGAGACTATTTAACCTGCAAATTTTGTTAAATAAGAAACATTTTTTTATTTATTTGTGAATCCTCCAACACAAAATATGTATGTATCTCATGGTAGAAATCGCAAATGTATCAATAAATTGTTGTTGGCATTATTTTACATTTGGCTCAAAAGCCAAGAAAACTAAAAAATCCTTCTTCTTACGAGATAATATTTCTAATCATTGATTTTTAATCGACACAAAAAACGTAATAAACCTGGATGAAATTTCAAGTGGGCGTGGCACTTCCCATAAAAAGTAAATACTTATTATAAAATATCTGGTGAAATATAATTGGGGGATTTGCTTTGTTACCATTGTACGCAGCTTGGCTGAAAATGGTCACGATTGGATAAATGGGCGTGGCACCAACCATACAAAGTAAATAGTTATTTTCGAATATCTGCAGAACTATAATTGCGAAAGTCTTAAAATTGTGGCCGAATATCACCCGAATTATTCTACATAGTTTGATTGAAAATTAACTGTCTTCTATTAGTGGGCGTGGCACAATGTAAATTGTTAATTTCGAATATCTAAATAACTATAATCGTTAAAGTATTTAAACTTTGTATGAATTAATTTCTTATCACTGTACGGGGTTTGGCTGAAAATAGGCGGGATTGTATTAGTGGGCATGGTACCTATCATACAAAGTAAATAGTTATTTTCGAATATATGGAGTACTATAGTTGTTAATATCTTCAAACATTATATGAATGAATTTCATATCACGGCATGAAGTTTAACAAATCATGGGGAGGATCGGAATATCGGGTGAGAAAAAGGGTACAAAATAACAATGTATTTGCTTTGTATGATAGGTGTGAATTGGGCAATTGTGACAATCAATTTCATTTTGTGTTATAGACAATGAAACCCTGATAATAATACAAAGTATTGTAATATAAAGCCCCTTTTAATAATATCTGGGGATATCCAAGATATACCATATCCCGGAGCTTGACATTTTTTCCTTAATACAATTTTGGAGCAGCATGGTACTAAAAACAAGTTTGACAAATCACAATTTGTTTAATTTTGCATTTAAAATTGGAGGCAAATTATAATTTTTTTATTGTTTTAAAAGGACTTTTCAGCCTGGCCTCAATTATGTATACGATTTTTTGCATGAAATACAGCATGGTTTTGTTTTATTGTTTTAAATATATTTTCCTAATTTATGTATGTATTTTATTTATCCTTATTTTTTTTGCAAACCTAACACATATCACTTCTAGTTTTTTTTCTCAATTTTTTTAAAAATTATTATGTACTTTGATTTTTATAGTAAAGTAAAATAAAATAATATAAAAAATAACTAAAAAAAATATCCTTATACTTATGTATGTATGTAGGTATGTAGGTATTTATGTATTTGTAAGTATGTATGTTAAAGGTGTGTTGATTACAGGTGTTACTTTTTTTCATATTGTTGGTGTTAGTGCATGAGAGTGTGTGTAAATTATTGGTGTTGGTGTTTTTCTTTGAAGTAAATCTGAAATATTCTGTACATTTGTTTAGAGTGTATTTGTATTTGTTAATGTTTATATTTAAATTATAGATAAGTATTTGTGTTTATGAATAATTTCTGTTTTGATCTGAATAGTTTTATTTTATCATGAAGTTGTTTTCTTTTTATTTAAGAATTTTTATTTTTAAATTAGTTGTTTTTGTTGTTATATGTAAGTGACAATATGCTGAATTATGTACATGCATTCGTTTTATTTTTTTATTTTACATTTTCATCAAAAAGAATATTCATTTATGCAAATGGAAAAAAATAAATTATATGTATAAAGAAATAAAGTTTGTTTTCCCTTGGCAAAGGTTTGCAAGTGCTTAATAAAAATATTATTTATTACTTTTTTTGAAATTATAACTTAAATAAATATCAACTGAAAATTATTGAAATTATAAAGAAAATAATGCAAAAGCCTTAATGATTATGAAGTTTGTTGGTTATTATCATGTAAAGATTTATAATGGAAGGAAATAATATGATTCTCAAATTTAAGGGTAATATTTTGTTTAAATAAATTTAAAATTCATAAATTTAAAGTATTTATTTACTACAGTCATATATATGATTGCTACAATCATGTGAATTGTAACTTAAACGTATTATGTTATATGCCAAGTAAAACAATAAGTAGACATGTTATATATCAATGGATAAGGGATTTTATATATTTTTCAAAAAATATATATAAATTTTGACGATTATAAAATTAATGGAATATTTTTTTCGAAAAATATGACAAAAATTGAGTTTTATTGAGTTTTTGCTAAGATAAAAAATTTTCAATTTGAAATAAAATTTTTATTTATGAATCTTTATGAAATGAAATTTTACAGTTATATAGAGTTTTATATTTAAAATTGAAAAATAGAAAGAAATTTCGAAATTTGTAATCAGCAATCCCAAAAAAAGTGTTGAAAATCCCAAAAATGGGATTTTTTTAGTTGCGGGGTTATCGGAACCCTTTACAAAATAATTAGGAACATATTTACTACTTTTTAAAAAAGTAGTATTTCTATTACTTTTTTTAAAAGAAGTAGCATTTTTACTACTATTTTTAAAAAGTAGTATTTCTACTACTTTTTCGAAAAAAGTAGTATTTTTACTACTTTATCGAAAAAGTAGAATATCTACTACTATTTTTAAAAAGTAGTATTTCTACTCCGTTTTAAAGAAGCAGTATTTTTACTACTTTTTTGAAAAAGGTATTGTTTTTGTTTGCTACTTTAAAAAAAAGTATTTCTACTACTATTTTTAAAAAGTAGTATTTCTATACTATTTTTAAATGGTAGTATTTCTAATACGTATGTATTCAACCTATTTTTTTTTTTCAAAAAAGTAGTAGAAAGTAGTATTTCTTTCTACTACTTTTTTGTAAAAAGTATTGATTTTACTACTTTCAAAAAAGTATTTCTACTACTATTTTTAAAAAAGTAGTATTTCTACTACTATTTTTAAAAAGTAGTATTTCGACTACTATTTTTAAAAATCAGTATTGCTACTACTATTTTCAAAAAGTAGTATTTCTATTACCTTTTAAAAAAGTAGTGTTTTTACTACTTTTTTCAAAAAAGTAGTATTCCTACTATTTTTTTAAAAAAGGAGTTTTTTAGTAGATTTTTTGAAAATAAAACTAAGGGTGTAGAAGTTTCAGATTGTTTTTACTTCTTTAAAAAAAGTATTTCTACTACTATTTTTAAAAATTGTTATTTCTACTACTATTTTTAAAAAGTAGTATTTCTACTACTATTTTTAAAAAGTAGTATTTCTACTACTTTTTAAAAAAGTAGTATTTTTTCCATCTATTTTTTTTTTAAAAAATCTGTTTTTTTAGTACTTTTTTGAAAAAAACTAAGGGTTTAGAAGTTACAGATTTATTTCCCTCTTTTTTTCTATACCACTGTGCATTGCACAGTGTGCAATGCTCGACAGGTTCACTGTGGTGGTCTTGTCAGATTTCAGCAGCTCATAATAGATATGACCATTTTGGACGGCCCGGGCTTCACATAAGATCTCTTACTCTTCGGATTATCGTAATGGATCCATTTTTCTGTGATGTAATTCATTGCAAAATTGATTTCCTTTTATAGCGTTCAAGCTTAATTTCAGACATGCAGAATAGTCTTTTAAGAAGTAAAGCAAAACTTCCCGCATATGACGCTTTGTTGGAAAAAACTTTGTTGTTTACACTAGAATGTTCAATAACTGAATAAGAATAAATGACAGATATGTACCCTTTAAAATTTCATATAAGTTATTAAAAACAAAAATTGGGTTCATAAGATACGCCATCTATTGTAAATCCTGTTTTTTAAAGTGATAAAGGAGCAAATCATTTAAAGGATCAAATCGTGAAGTCATTCTTTGTCTTTTAAGAAAATGTAGCAATATCTGCGTAAAATATTCATAATTTTTTATTAATAAACGCAAAATGCGATGCATTTAGCTTGTCAGCAGAAAAGCCTAGAGTCTCTGACGGGAATTGAACTCGCAACCATTGTGTTGATAGTCCAGCACATTACTGTCTAAGCTAGCACTTGCAACTTTTGATGGGTACATTTAAGAACACTGAATTACTATATGTTCAGAATCAAGATACATATTTAGAAAATTAACCAACCGATATAACATATAATAAGCCAGTCACTACTAAACTATTTCTAAGTAATGCAGTGGGTATATAGCAGTCTTTATAAAGTATGTTTAACAATAAAGATATGTGGCATAATAAGTTTTTGCTGTTAACATTTTATTTAACACAAAAATATTTTTTAAATTCCTTAAATTTGAGAATAAAAATTTCAGGAAAATTAGAAAAAAAAAAATTAATTTTTACAATATAAATGGCTGGTTAAAAATGTTCATATGAAAATACGAGCATTAAACTCTAGACTAAAAATGTTTTTTTTTTTTGGTGGAGAGGGGCGTTTAGGTAGTAAGGGGCATGCAACATTTTTAAAAAATATATGAGTATGTTTAGGTTTTATTGCTGTTTATAGGAGTTGTGAATGCAAATTGTATTTATGTACAAATAAATGGTTTTAAATGAAATGATTTATTGAATAGTTTAAATTTATTTTCCAACTAAACTAAAATTTTTTACATAAATTTCTAATATATATACTACAACTAAGTATTTAAATATTTTTTTTACACAATATTTAACAAAACTAATTGTATTGTATTTTATTTATTTGTTTTCTATTTTCAGTAAAAATCTCTATTACCGAACTCCAGGTTAGTAATTTTTAAACAAATATTTTTTGGAAATATATGAAAATATATATTAAGGGTTATTTATGTTTTATTTAGATTTTAAAGGAGCAGGGTTTATTATTTAAAGTGAATATTATTGTTAGTTCGGAGTTTTAAATATTTGAAACTGTATAAACTTACCTTTTTTTGTTTGAATATGTGATAATTTATTTTCATTGTCAAGAAAGTAATCATTAGTTTTTTTTTATAGTAAATGTAGATATATCAAAGTTATTATTAACTAAAATACCTGGATTTAATTGCTTAAATATTAGAGTAAGATAATAGGTTTAGAGAAAATATGTATATAAATTTGAATTCTTAGTATATAAGTATGTAGCTAAGGTATTAAAATCACAATATATTTGAAATTTTTAATGTGTTTACGTGTTTATGTTTTTTAGATTGTCTCGAAACAATGACATGTTTCAGATGGTCCATAAAAATAAATATATATAGGAATATATGTATGTTTGAATATAATATTTAATATAAACCTGGTTGTATAAGAAACCCATAATATCAATTCTCTAAAGTGCCATTATCTACACATTGTCTGATTGTTAGTAGTTGTTGTCTCTGGCTGAGTGTTTTGTTTTATGGGGCGAAAATACCCTACTAAACATTAGATTTGTTAAAGCAGAAGTTTGTAACATACATTTTGGGAAATCATTTCATAAATATCTCAGACCAAAACCCTTAATTTGTTGCCTAAATAGCGTAATTAAGTACCTATTAGTATAATTATTTTTGGTATATAATTTCATCTAATTTCGTTATTTTTTTCTGCTAATTTTGCAACTGTAGTATTCCAATTTAGTCCTTATAAACCCACAATCCTTGTGAGTTCTTTTTTTTTAGTCATTATTACCCAAATGAAAAACTCTTAGTAGAATAATTCTTCGGTTAACACTACTTTTTTTTGTATTTGTGTGTCTTTTCCCCTTATATTTAAATGAGGTGCCATAAAAATTTGTGGCCAAAAAGTTTTTTTCCATCCTCTTCTTGTTTCGAACAATAATAACAATCATAAAAATTTCCCAGAATAGATGAAATGTTGATGGTGGTGCTTCATAAAAAAAACGAGCAGAGAAACCTTCTAATATGAAACCACTTTGTTGTCTAAGTATGTGAATTAGGCTGGTATTCATTGGTAGAAGAGGTAAAACTAATTTTAACAAATAATTTTGTTTTATTTCAGTTTCTTTTTCAAAACTGTTTGTTGTAGCTTTCTGGATAATGTTGTATGCTATGAAAAGTTTTTGAAAGGTGTGTGTAAATCACGCTCACGTCTAGAATACAAAAGCGAAATTATAGAAATTCACCTGAATGGTTTATCATAGTAATAAGATGTTTGGTATTGAAAATCAACGAAATCGGTTGAGAAGCAAAAAGTTATGAAGCAAAA
Source organism: Calliphora vicina (assembly GCF_958450345.1). Taxonomy (NCBI): domain Eukaryota; kingdom Metazoa; phylum Arthropoda; class Insecta; order Diptera; family Calliphoridae; genus Calliphora; species Calliphora vicina. Next base: position 13,198,576 of record NC_088783.1, on the reverse strand, counting down.
CAATTCCGAAAAAATTTTAAAGAATAATATACAAATTTAATTTAAGTTTATATTTAAGACTGCTTGTTGTAGCATTCTGTATTTTTTTGCATCATGTAAAAAGTTTTTGAAAGGTGTGTGTAAATCACGCTCACGTGTAGAATACAAAAGAGAAATTATAGAAATTGACCTGAATTGTTCATCATAGTCCTAAGATGTTTGGTATTGAAAATCAACGAAATCGGTTTAGTAGCAAAAAAGTTATGAACCAAAACATCCACCAACAAATTTCAAGTATTTAACGAAATCCATTTTCAACATTGTTGATGGTCCCTTAGCTTGTTGTTGTAATGATATACATAGATGAGTTGAATTTTTATAAGAACCAAGTTGTTGTAGAGTTACTGTGTTGTTGTATATTTTACATTGCACAGTGGTTTAGAAACTGTTTTTTTGGAAATAATTCGGTATCTTGGGAACTATTGGAGGTATTGTTACGAAATTTCACATGGTATGAGGTGAGGTGTTTTCGAGTTTATTTACGTTTGTTCAGCGTCCTTGGGCCTATGGGGGCCAGTGCGTAGCCTCTTAAAGTTGGTCACCTCGGGTCTCAAATTTATTAAAAAAATCGACAAAAATCCATTTATGAGCCGCATGAGCTGAAATTGTGAATGTAAATGGTTCTTGAGAAGATCTACAAAAACTACGCTTACAAGTATAGGTTATTTCTATTAGTTGAAGAGATATTCTTATTCAGGTTTATTGATTTATTTTTTTAATTTAGCTCGATCTTTTTATGGTTTTTTAGATATGGCGGGCCTACGGAGGGTCGAAATTTGTTTTTATAATATCAGAAAACAACTTGCTATCAGTTATCTCTTCCCTATAAAAAGTTATACGCATCCAAAGTTGGAACTTGTAAAAAGGGCCGTATTTTTTACGTTTTTTTTCTCAAAAAAAACCATATATTTTTTCTTTTGTAGAAAAAAATTTCTTCGGGACTATATACAATTTTTATATTATCCGGAAAGATAACTTAATGCAAAAGCGTGTAAAGAAAAATTTGGCTCACTTAAGCGGACATACCACCCCCTGTCCTAACCAAACTAGGCCAATTTTAAAAGAAAAATTTCGGTTAATGTTAATAACATTTTGCATGAAATATATGAAAAAACGTACAAACTTGTCAAATGGGGCAAGGTTTGTGGAACTTCTGAGGAGTAAATAAAGGCTTTTAATATAAGTATTTGATACTGTTGAAAACATTATAACCTGAGGATTGATATTTTAGTAAAATGAAATAATTTGATAAAATTTTGGGACTTAATTTACCTTAAAAACTAAAAAAAAATTCATTGGTGATTTTCCACAAATAAAATTTGAATTATTGTAAAATTTTAAAAATTATAGATAACATAACAAAATTTGGAACCAATATAGACTAAACTGTCCTTAATTCAATGGCATTAGAATTTTTGAAATTTTTTATTTTCAAATACTAAAATTCCTAAAACGGGGAAAATGTGTTCCAAAAACTGAGTTTTTTTAGAAAAGTGCCTACTGTGACGTTATTTACCATGTGATAGTAAAAATACTTAAGCTACGTACACACGGTTGTCAGATCTTACAATATTGTCAGAAAAATTTTCAGAAAATGTCTAACAATCGTGTAAACTTACAATTTTTGTCTTACAACGTTGTCAGAAAAAGTATTGTCAGTACATTGTAGGACAATAATATTATCAGACATCTGACAATCGTGTAAACACCTTACGTTGCCATTGCCAGATCATTGTAAGATCATTGTCAGAAACTTTTTATTGTCATATTTTGTCCATATTTGTCCATTTTGGTGACCAATTTTTATTTTTATGTTGTAGCTACGGTAAATCTGAATAACTCTTGTGAACATATCGATGCATTATGAACGTGTCTAGTCCCTCTAAATAGCACATTCGTTTTTACTATTTTTTGACTCTAAAACAAAGATTGTTTGTTGAAATAGTATGATCAAGTCCACACTTCTATGTTGTGCTGTATTATTTAGTCGGCACACATTTAAAAAAAAATCGCCAAAATTTATCAAATTGTTCGCAATAAATTATGATACAACTCCGGCTCGTCAGTTCGTAAGTGGATGAGCAATATAGCGTAAAATCCTTCCTACTGATGGCGAAGTAATCAATCCTTCATGCAATGGCTTTTTCTGTTCCATAATAATACTTTAAATTTCCGACTTTTTAATAAATACACACAGATGACAATTAAAACTGTTTGTAAAAAGATTTGAATTTTCTTCTGACAATGTCTAACAAGAGATCTGGTTACCTTTGCCATACAACAATCTGACAACCGTGTGAACTGACAATTTTTGTTGGCATATAAATTTATTGTTTGACAATTGTCTGACAATGAAATTGTAAGCTTTTCTTACAATCGTCTAAACTGACAATTTACCTTTTGGTAATAATATTTCATTGTCAGTACATTGCGAGCACATTGCCAGATCTGACAACATTGTAAAATCTGACAACCGTGTGTACGTAGCTTTAGTATGTATTTAAAAAACATATGGGGTTATACAAATATAGAGCTTCTTCGTGGATCGGTGCTATGCCTTTTTAGAATTTTTTACTCAAACCTAAATTTTTTTTTTAAATTGGCCAAGTTTGGATAGGTCTGGGGGTGGTATGTCCGTTTAAGTGAGCCAAGTTTTTCTTTACACGCTTTTGCATTAAGTTATCTTTCCGGATCATATAAAAATTATATATAGTGCCGAAGAAATTTCTTTTCTACAAAAGAAAAAATATATGGGCTTTTTTGGGGAAAAACGTAAAAAATTCGGTCCTTTTACAAGTTCCAACTTTGAATGCGTATAACTTTTTATAGGGAAGAGATAACTGTTAGCAAGTTATTTTTATTTTATTTAGAATTTTATCGCCAAAATAGCTGATATTTTAAAAATAAATTTCGATGCTCCGTAGGCCCGCCATTTCTAAAAAACCATAAAAAGATCGAGCAAAATTAAAAAATAAATCAATAAACCTGAATATCTCTTCAATTAATAGAGATAACATACACTTGTAAGCGTATTTTTCAAGGACTATTTATATTCAAAATTTCAGCTCATAAGGATCATAAATGGATTTTTAGTGATTTTTTTAAAAAATTTGAGATCCGAGGTGACCAACTTTGAGGGGCTACGTACTTGCCCCCATTAGCGCTAGGAAGCTGAACACCTCAGCTCAAACCATGTGAAATTTCGAAAAAAATATCTCCAATAGTTCCCAAGATACCGAATTATTTCCAAAAAAAAAAAGATTTTAAGCCACTGTGCATTGTTAAAGAAAAAAACAACAATAACACTCGTGTGTTAAAGGCCATCAATATTGACTTGAAGTTGAGATATTCTACATTTGGTTTCTTTTGCTCCATCCTAATGCCTTTCTGTATGTTTGTGTCATTTAGGTGTTGGATACAAAAAAAAACTACTAAATAGAAAACGAAAAAAAAACAAAAAATTTCTTGATGTGTTTTCGAGGTCGTCTTTTCTTTTTGTTCATTCAGTTACTCTCTGCTGAGCTTTTTTGTGGTTGTAGTGTGTAGCTACGAAATTGTGCCCTGGCTTTTTATGTCCTTTATGCATCTGTTTTCGAAGTAATTTGAATTTATAGATGATTTTTTAAAGGACTTTCGATTAGCACAGTGAAGTTCCAAGAAATGAAACACAATCTTGAAAGCTGAAACGACAAAATTTCAACAAAATCTAGTTTGTTTTTTCTAGCAATCACTGTTTTTTAACATTACAAAACTTCTTGTCTCCTGCCACTGAGGTTTATTATTTTTATTACTTCTTAGCAAACGACATATGAAATTTATTCCCAACTTGAACTCAATATAAATCGTAAACCAAATTATAAGCTTAAAGGAATCTATAATTTTGTGCTAAAATCCCCTTAATAAAAAAAGAGGTAAAAATGTAATAAATTTTTATGATGTTGTTTTGTCAAAATTGTAAAGAATGTAAGGAAACAAAACAAAAAAAAAATAGTTCCCCCAAAAGAATTAAATATTTTTTTACGACAAAGACGTAGAACTATACAGATGGTAGAGATTAAAGACAATAGAAACCAATAAAGGATTAAGTATTTTGAATAGTTTCAAATAAAAATTTATTTTGTTACAGTTGTAAAGTTTATTTTATATAGAGGAGGTGGTAAAAAAGCAGTATATAAATAGGTTGCAGACATATTGTAACAGTAAGACAAAATAGTTTTTGGTTTAGTCACAAAAATTTTCTAATGATTTAGTTGGAGTTAAGTATTGCTAGTTTATTTGTTGGTTTTTTGGTATTTGCTACATTAATGTATATAAAAGAATTTATGTTTCAGGTATTTTAAATTTAATTATAACTTTATCCCTATAAATAGGCTTTGAAGTTTTATGTTTATAAATCCTTAAAATATGTGAAGATTAAAAGGAGAATTTCAAGCCACTAGAGCATAAGTTTTATATATAATAATCGATCATATGAAAGTTCACTGTTAAATTTTTTCTTGAAAAAGGCTCAAAAATATGTCTTAACGAGTGGTAGCATCTGGGTCACAGGCGTCGATCTTTGTATTTATAGTTTAGTTGATCATTACCAGAAATATGGTACAATGATGCATTAAAAATATTAAATTTTACACCAAACAGTGACACGATGCTTTTCTTTTTGAAATATTATTGGGTGTATGACTTAAAAATGCGGAATTTGTTCAAATGTTTAGCTTTTATTTTTAAACATTTATAACACAATATAAATTTATTCCAAGTAATGGCTATTGTTAGCTATGACCTTTTCCCATCTTTCTGGCAACATATGTATTCCGAGCCAAAAAAAACTTCTCATCTTTTGAGGCCAAGAAAGAATCAATCCAATATTGGATACTTTGTTCCTAAGTGAAGTGTATCCCAGAGAGAGAGTGTTCTGCATCGATCGAAACAAATAGTAGTCGGACGGGCCAAGGTCTGGACAATAAGGCGAGTGAGGCAAAACTTCCCAAGCACTTCATTCTAAATACTTTTTAACAGGTATTGCAACATGTGGACGAGCGTTGTCGCGATATTACGGATTCATGTCTGGCCCCATATTCTGGTCGTTTTTTACCAATGCTCGCTTCAAACGAATCAGTAACATTCGGTACAGGTTTCCTGTCATGCTCTGGTCGGATTTCAGCAGCTCATAATATATAGGACCCTTTTGGTGCCACCAAATACAGAGCATTACCTCATGGATATTTGGCTTTGGAGTCGATTCGGCTGGTTAGCCGGGCTTCACATACGATCTCTTGTAATGATCATTGCATGTAATGATTCTGTGCAAAATAATTTACTTTTATAGCGTTCAAGCATCATTTTAGACATGCGAAATCTCCTTTCAAGGTCTCTCGACTTCAGTTCATGTGGTAGCCAATTTCCCTGATTTTGGATGAAGCCTTGCTGCCCAATGATTTTGCAAGCTCTTGTTGGGTTTAACAACAATATTCATGGCGTAATGTGCAATCGGTGTGCTTCAGCTGCACTTTTTTTCAAATTAAAGAAGGAATGCAAAACTTCCCGCAAATGACGCTTTGTTGGTACAAAATTCGACATTTCCGATGCATAAAAAATCGTTGTTTACACTATAATGTTGAATAACAATGTGGGAATAAATGACAGATATGTACCCTTCAAAATTACATATAATTTATTAAAGAAAACCGTCTTCTAGAGATACACCAGCTATTGTAAATCCCGCATTTTTAAGACATACACACAATAATAAAATATAAGACAACCTCTTCTAATACTCATAAAATCTCTGTTATGATTTCATTTAAACTAGAACGTTTCCCCTCTCCCATATGCGGCCAACAAAACATAATTTGTTTACACCATTTACAAAACTACATATGGGCAATTCCACGAGAATCGCTACCACGACTGAAAACACAAATACCCTTCAAACTTTTTTTCAAGATGATTTGAATAGAAGAAAATAATAAAATTTTACTATGTGAAAGTATTCAGATCATATTACAACATTTTAAAGACAAAAATAATAGTTTAAACTGATTATATTTAATTTTTTAATGTCTTAGATATGTTTTAGGCTAAAATTGCGTCGAAAACTAGGCTCCCAATTAGCTTGAATTTGAAATGAAATGAATTTGACTCTGATTGTTTTTTTTGCTATTGTCAAATTGTTTATTGAAACCGAATGTATATTTTCTATTCACTTTTTTAGTTTTTGTATACATATATTTACATAATATATATTGTTTTATTATAAGAGAAAAAACTGTCGCGTACGGTATGTCACGTACGATATTAAATTTTATTTATTATAAAATCATCCAAAGACTGTTTTTATTTAAATATGATGAATTGTAAAAGAAAAATATTTCGTTTAGTGTAAGAAATTAAAAGAAAACATAACGCCTCTCACGATTCGAATATTTTCGCATATTTCTACATGTACCTCAAAATGAGTTCCGTTTTATGTCACGTACGTATATCCTTATTTCCCTCAATATTTTGGACAACAATATTTCGAAAGAACTTTTTATTATTTTAAAAAAAAAAATAGTACCCTCTGAATGCAACATAAAGACCAAATTATTTTTCAGATACTCTTTTTTTTGCAAAATCTATTCCACAAATGTCACGTACGATGATATGGAATTGCCGATATGCAAACTTTTTTATATTTTGTTAAACAAAATCTATTAATTTAAGTATTGCTCTGTGGGATTTTATTAGGGATATATGCGAGAATAAAAGTCAAAAGAAATCAGGTCAATATATCTTATAGTTTTACGGTACTTCCGATTTAGACATTAAGGTTTTCGGGAAAATCACTATATTTGGCAATAATTAGCACAATATGCCATTATTTTATAATGTTGCTTAGTTTTTGTAATATAACTACAGAATCGTATTACTTACTTCATAGGAAAATATCTACTGAAGATTTTATTGAAATTCAGAAACGTTAACCCTATCACCACCGGCGTCAAATATAAAATTTTTGAATATTTTTGATTTTTTATTAAAATATTGCGAAATGTTGTATATTTATTACATGGGATAGCCTGTTTAACTTATCTTAAAGGATCATTGATATTCTTGTTCTATGAGTCATTCCAAGAAACTTTGCTGAAGAAACCATAGCTCAAAAATTAACTTCAAGCACCCGAAAAGCAAAATAAAAAAATAAAATAATAAAAAGCAAATAATTTCGAAAACAACTTCAAGTAGGTTGTTTTCGAAATTATTATAATTATTTTTATACCCTTCACCTTCGTGAGAAGGGTATATATAAGTTTGTCATTCCGTTTGTAATTTCTATATTTTTCATTTCCCACTCTATAAAGTATATATATTCTGGATCCTTATAGATAGCGGAGTCGATTAAGCCATGTCCGCCTGTCTGTTGAAATCAATTTACTGAAGACCCCAGATATCTTCGGGATCCAAATCTTCAATAATTCTGTCAGACATGCTTTCGAGAATTTTGCTATTTAAAATCAGCAAAATCGGTCCACAAATGGCTGAGATATGAGGAAAAAACCAAGACAACCTCGATTTTTGACCTATATTTTACTATATAAGACATTAATATAGACAATATGGATATCTAATAATAGATATTTCAAAGACATTTGCAACGACGTATATAAGACCATAGTAAGTTGGACCTACAATGGGTCAAAATCGAAAAAAATTTTAACCCCAATTTTTTTTTCACAAAAAAAATTTAAAAAACAAAAAAAAAAATTTAAAATAACAATCGAAAAAAATTTTTTTCCGAAAAATTAAAAAAAAATTAAATTTTGTTTACCTAAAAATATTTAAAATTTTGAAGTATAACTTGGTGAAGGGTATATAAGATTCGGCACAGCCGAATATAGCACTCTTACTTGTTTTATATCAAATTTAAAGACAATCAAAATGAATAAAAAAATAAATTTTCTTTATTGGACGAGGAAAAATAGATTTTGTCAAAAATAATGAAATTCTATTTAATGTGCGACATCCAAAATTAAAAAATAATTTCGTTTCATTTGGATTCGTTGCGGCATAAAAACAATTCAGAAACGAGACGGTGACGAACACCAACGTTTTTCAGTTTCAGTTTTCGTTATCGGCGCCGATTACGGTGTAGCGGAAACCCAGCTTTACTGATCAGAATTTAGAAGTATATTAAATTAACGAAATATACAGGGCCCAAAATGTTTATCACAACATTTTTTTAAGTTTTTTTCGATTTTGATCTTGAAGATGAAGTTTTTTTTAATTTTTTCTGTATGCCAAGGGCTATAACTTTGACTCAGAGAGTAAATCAAAATTCCGAACTGTATGCAAGATATGAGCCTGAGAAAATGATCACTTTTTTGCAAAAAAGTCCCCAAATCTTTGGGGGCCCATAAAAAAAGTGCATGACTTTGGGCAAAACTGGGAGACACGGGTCTTTTTCAGTCCTTTATCACGTACTGGTGTCCGTATATGGTTATATTTCCATGACTTAAATAATTACACACATTGTAATAGGGAGTGTGAGAAAAAAATGTCGCGCTCGTTTTTTAAAAATTATGAATATTTAGTGTATAATTTCTGTTCGAAATTTATTCAAATAATGAGGAAGAGAAAAACTAAACCTAAAAACTTCTTATACAACCCTCCTACTTCTTATTTGCTTAAATATTGAACATTTTCAATAATAACTCATTACATTACAAAATAAATAGCATTATTATTAATAATACTCGTAAATAATATCCCAATAAGCATTTTTAGTGGAATTCAAGTTGAAAGCAAGTGTAATTCAAGCCTTGAATTATAGTCAAGCAATTGAATTACAGTTGTATTACACTTTATTTCAATAGCATTCTCCAGTAAAAAGGAAACATAAATTTAAGCCATATGTTTTTTGTTTGAAAAATAAATAAATTTTCAAATATTTTTCATGTCTAAAGTATAATTACATTTGCATTCAAGTCAAATTCCAACAAAATGTTCAAGTGCTTGAATTTTTGGGGCTTTGGTGCTTACTGGGATAAATCATTCAAAATACTTAATTTGTAGCATAATTTTTAAAGCCTACTTTTAGGCCTTAAACAAATTTCTTTATAAAGCATATCCTTTACTTACAAAAGATGCCGCATTTCTATACAAACACAGGCTTTGCGAAATATCTTTATTTCTTTAACTTACCCAATAGTGGCACAGCATCTGATGTAGCCGGCATTGTTTCGGCCACCATATTAAGGAACACAGTAAGTGATAGTAAAATTGTAACTCCTAAAAACCGTTCAAATGGAATAGAAAAACAAAAGGAAATGAAATATTATTATTAAGGAATTTATGATAAGAAATATTTCAAACTTTTACACAGTTTTCATAAGACTCTACTTATCTGTATGGTATTTATTTTTTATTTTTTGGTTACATATATTTTTATATTTTTTTGTAAGTTTAAGGTGTTTGAATACTGTTGTTTTACTTGTTGTAGTTTTTGCTGTTGTTGTGGCCAAAATAAATCATTTATCCTCCATAAAACTAGTTTGATTCAGGTTGTTGTTCATTTTTATTTACTTTTTTTTTGGTTCAGTTTGTCCTTTTCTAAGGGACAAAGAAGGGGGGCGAGAGGGGGCGGGGTCAAATAAAAAACTACTACCATATTCTCTGCGCTGAACCTCAGAATGTCATTATCATTTGAATTTATGGTGGTTTGCATGTGATATGAAAGTGATTCGATTTGATTTGATGTGCATTTATATGTATAGAATTTTTTTTTTTTAGAAAAAATGTTAGTGAACAAGTGAATTTTTTTTATTTATTGTGGAATTGTTTGTCGTTTTTTTAAGAGAATTTATCTAGACTTTTAGTGCTTATTGTCCTTGCTATTTTTTCTATATACATACTGTAAGCAAAAGGTGTATATTGATTTTTTTCCGCTATTTTTTTTTTTGGTTTGTTTTGGAAACATTTATGACATTTTGCTACATATTTACTTAAGAGTGTCAATCAAAAGTCAAACTGACATAAAGGAATAACAAAAACTTAGCTGTCAGTTTGAATCATTTTTTATATTTGGTTTTTATTTGCTTTTACTGTTATTTGGAGGACTTAGGACTTAAAAATGAAGCAGTGTTAAAGTATTTGGAAAAATTCATTATTTTAAGGCATACTTTTAGGGTTATATAAAGTTTTTTTTTTGTTTTGTGTCAGCTGTATTAAAACAAGACAAGGTTAAGTAGAAAAATATGTAAATTTGCTGTAAAAAGGAAACTGTCAATTTCAGCTGCATGATTTTAGGCGCAGATTTATATTTTTTTTAATAATATAGTTAATAATATAATTTTTCATATGTATCAAACTCTTTAACTGTTTTATTTTATTTAACAATTTAAGTAAATTAATAAAAGTAAATATTTTAGTTCATTTTTGAAGAGATTTTAAAATGCTTAAAATATGATGCCTAAAAGTCTGCTATAGTTTCTTTGCAATACTATACTATTTAAGTTTTTACTAACTCTAAACCTAGTATTTGGCAAAATGCTGGTTAGTAAAGCGAATTTCAAACCAAGACTATAAAATATCTTAAAAGTAAGCTGCTAGTAATAATTTCACTACTAGTCATATTTAAAGCCTTGTCTTATCTAAGTAATTTATATAACAAAATCATTTTCTTTTCAAATTTCCCTAATTTCTACTTGTTTCACACTATGTAAAATCCATCAATATCTGCACTTGTTCTTATTGGCTTTTACTGTTGTTTAATAACAAATAAGCATAATTTTGTTTTGTTGATCATCAAAGAAACAAAAGAAAATTTCAAAATAATCATCTCACAACAGCTGTGCAATTTATCGGCACAATATTGTAAATTCTTCTAAGCATTTCGTATTTATACATTTGTATATAACCACGTTTTCTGCATACAATTTTAAAAAAAGCAAAACTGTAATTTATTACAGCAAAAAAGTTCGAAATAAAAACAAAAGGAAACTTATGACATTAAATAGTACTTAACATGATTTTAAATAAAATAAATAAAACCCGTTAAAGAACACGACAGAAGGAAATATTTTACAAACAAAAACTAAGTTTTTTTTTTATTTCAAATGCCCACTAGGGAAATTAAACATTTAAAATAATTTTGAGTTTTAAACATAAGTTATTTGTAATAGAAATCTTATGTATTTTTGGGCTTTGAAACCGTATTTCAATAATTGATTTTAATGAAATCTAAAATATTTAAAATATTGTTATGAAATTGTATTCAAATATAACTTTTTTAACGGCTGGATTCAAGTTGTATCATGTTACTCAACCTTTATATTTCTGGAAAACTCTAATTATGGACAATGTTGGACATTATTAACATAGCTGTGGAACATACAACATTGAATAACAGCTTTGAGTTGATCATTGTAGAACTAGAACTTTCAAGAAGCTTCGTAGATGGTGCTAGAAACATCTGGATGGTAATGTAGTGTTTATAAGTAGGCCGTGAGAACATCAACCAGTCATAAAATAACTGCCTTACAGTGTGCTGTATAAGTTGTGAATTATAAACGTTGTTCTGTAAGAAATTACAAATTTTAAACTACTAAACTGCTTTTATTTGCAATCAAAAGTATTCGCTTTATTTAAAAGAAATAAACCACAATTTTTAAAAGGTAAAACGTAGCAATATAATAAAAAAACTACCTATGTCAACTCATTTTTAACTTTTACCGAAATAATCCAATTTAGCTTTATCTTTTAACCATTTCGAATCAGTAGCCACTTAACAAGTAGAGTGTTTTTTGTATGATGTTAGAAATTTCGTGGAGCCAGGTTTGTATTATTATTCAACTTTGAAGTTTTGAAATGATTTTACAAAGGGAAAATTAAAGGTTTTGCAAAAGAAATAGTTTTTAAATATTAAAGTTTACATTTAATTATAACGGAATTATAATCTATAAAGAATTATAAATAAAAAACTGAGTATTGCAATAAAAGTACAACCAATCCCTACCGGATAAATAGAAGAATGCTATAATAGGCAAAATTAATGAGAAGACGATTAAAATAATCTAGAGACTGGCGAGATTTCTGATGTTCTTCCTGTAATCGCATCTCCTACCAACCCATTTACTTAGAAGGAATACCTAGGCAGATCATGTAAAGAATTTAATTCAAGGCTTAATTTTTTAACGTCTACTTCGAAGGAGTATTTGACAGTATGGGTGCCTCGAAAGATAACATGATAGTGTGTTCGACTATCAGTCCAATGTGTTCTATTTCAGCTGAAGACTTTTGGCTGTTTTTGCAGGCAAGTCAAAAGACTTCGCAGTTTCAGTTTGTTTTAAAAAATCTGTACTTTATATACTGCATATATAACGGTGAAGAAGTATTTCGGAGATACAAATATCCGCGGTAAGAGAAAACTACACTAATGCCAGAAGTTTTGTTCTCCTTAAAGGGAGACTTTCGAATTCATTTCATTTGAAATTTAGTGCATCCGGATTCTATTCCTTAGTGCAATAATATAGAACAGAAGTCGGGGAATTCAGTGGCAAAACAGCATCTAAACTGCGGTGTCACATATGTTTTACATCATAACTCTATAACTGACCTTTAAAATAAATTCTAATAAAATAAAGACATATTGCCATTTCCACTTTAGAAGCCTAAATAAGTAAATGCTTCTCAATTTGCTATTAAATGGTGAAATTTTTCTCATATTATACCCTACACCGCCATAGTGGGGAGGGTATAATGCGTTTGTGCATATGTTTGTATACCGATAGACTTAGAATCACTTTCTGAGACGATTAAAAGATGTCCGTCCGTCCGTCTGGTCGGCTGGCTGGCTGGCTGTCCATGTAAACCTTGTGCGCAGAGTACAGATCGCAATTTTGAAGATATTTCGATGAAATTTGGTATATATTATTTTTTCGACTCAAGGACCAAGCCTATTGAAACTGTCTGACATCGGTCCATTATTTCACCTAGCCCCCATACAAATGTCCCTCCGAAATTGGACTTTATCGGTCATAAATGTTTAATTTATATATGTATCTCCAGAAATTCCACTCCAAATAAGTTTAATATATACAAAATTCATGTCTTGTTACGATCGGTTCATAATTAGTCATAGCTCCCATATAGACCCGCTTCCGAAAATCATTTTAACGTGCATAAATCGCTAAAAAATGGTAGTATACACACAAAATTCAACATAGTTAACTTTAATATAGACATAAATCACACGACCTATTTTCATGGTGATCGGTCCATAATTGGTCATAGCCCCCATATAAGGCCCACTTCCGAAAATCACTCAAAAATATAAATTATTGAAATTTTTGTTTGACAAATCGTAGTGTCTCTATGTATAATTCTCTATAACTGAGGAGGACATCGAAGTCGCGAAAAGCGAGCTTTATAGGCTCTTCACTGTCAGTGATTTATACTAAACACTGCCAGTGAACTTATAGTTTAGGTTAGTGAAGCACATAAGATGTCAGAGCAATATCAATTATGGATCCAAAAATAAAAGATTTTCAATTTAAATATTCAAAAAATAGTTGATTTTTGCTGGACAAAAAGGTGTCTTCACTCTTTTTTTAGTAAAAAAAAACGTTCTTTAAGAACATATAACAATATTATATCTTGGTATAAAAAACATGTCCCTTTTTTTGAAAATGTCGCCCCTACGTCCTTCGGAATTTGATCCACAGTCAAGGAAAAAAGTCTACATACACCCTATGATTTAGGTGTTTTAGAGAGTTCGCGAAGAAATTTAAAAAAATGTTTATGTCAGTATTTAAGGCATTAATAAATAACTTTATTTATAAGATAAAAACTTAAATAATTTACATATTATAAACCATAATAACAAAAACATTAAAAATTCATAGGAAAAAAGTCTACATACAGCAACCAACAAATAAATAATATTTCAAAATTTTATATAAAATTAAAAAAAAATAACTCTTTATATTTGGTTGGTACACCTTGGGCATCAATAAGACGACGGTGCATTCATTTCACCAAATTCTCTGTAATAGAGGGTGTTTTTCGGCTTATGCTCGAGTAAGAGCGGTTTTTAATGTTTCAAGGCTACTGATGTCATATTTTCGCACAAATTTTTACAAAACGTCCCATATGTGCTCTATTGGGTTTAAGTCTGGTGACTGGGGTGGTGAATATAGCTGTCTTGGGGCATAATGAAGAAGCCAGCCTCGAACAATGTGCGCAGTATGCTTAGAGTCGTTATCATGCTGTAAAATCCATTGATTTCCCAGGCCAAAACTATCAACAAATGCCTTAATATTTTGTTCCAATATGTTTTTATATTGATAGCGGTTCATGTTACGCACGGCAAAAACCAAACGACCCACTCCAGATGACGCCATGGCACCCCAAACCATAACTTTGCCTCCACCATGTTTGACTATAGGTACAATATTCTTTGGATCAAGAGCAGTGTTTGGTTTTCTCCAAACTTTGGATCGGACATCACTTACGAAAATATAATACTTACTTTCGTCGGCAAATACAATACGATTCCAAAAATCCATACCCTTGTCCATATGAGCTTCAGCAAACTCAAGCCAAAGTTTATGTTTCTTCGCTGAAATGAGTGGTTTTTTGCGTGATGTTTTGCTATTAAATCCATTGTCATGTAAAATGTTTATAGTTTTTCGTGGAGTAACAATGTTATTGGAACATTTATCGATCTGTTCCGCCAATTTTGGAGCGCTTATTTTCGAATCCTGGTTCACTACTTCCAAATACTCGAAAGCTTCTTAGGTTTGTCAGATCTTGGATTATTTTCGGTTCTATTGGTGTTATTATAATGTTTTATGATCGTCTGTACAGTAGCTGACTTAATTTTGTTGTCTTAGCAATTTCTCCATAAAATTTATTTTCCTTTTGGAGATTTACGACCATATTCCGAACTGGAATATGAACCCTTTTTCAATTTGTCATTTTCAAGGATAAAAATTGAACAAATAATCAACAAAATTAACTTTTTTTTCCTTTTCTTTGTTTTAAATATTGTATGTGATGTTAGAAGATACTACGTTGTATGTAGACTTTTTTCCCAATAATTTCTATGTTACATTTTTTTCATATTCTTTTTTACTTCAAACATTCTTAATATTAAACATTACTGTAACATATTTTTTAATTATTGCCACTAATTCTCTAAAACTTCAAAATTGTAGGGTGTATTTAGACTTTTTTCCTTGACTGTATTTTTTATCAAAATTTCAACTTTGGGTCACATGTTCTAAAATCCCAAAGCTGGGATCGGAAAACGAAAAGCAGATTTGGAAACATAGTTTCCTATTTATCGCATGCTATCAACATTGTTGATAAGTAGAAGCTTCTACTGATGGAAATGTTTATAAAGACGATGAATATTGCTGGCAGTTGCTGCGGACCATTAAATTCAAATCGCTATCAATATATTTAATATTTTTAACAACTCTGTATGGATAAGGTTTGCTTTTGCAACAACGATGCTGCTGCATTATTATTATTATTTTATTCTAGTCCTTAAAAACTCCTTGGTGCAATTGAATTATGACTTTAAAAATCTCTTTTGTATGACAATTTATCCTATTAGCCACATAGTTTATGGTAACATAAGAAAATCAAACTAAAAACTACAACATTTATTAACACTTCATTTTTAGAATAGTTTGCATAATAAAGAAAACTTTTTCTATTTCTATTATTTTTGTTTGCTGTAGTTGCACTAGCCCCCTTTTTTTATATTATAAATATTTGCTGTTGTGTTCTTGGGCTATCAAAACTTACTTAAAGTTTAGCAAATATTTTTGTAAATGTGCAGGAGACTTTGTTAGTTTTTTTGTTCTCCTAAAAACTCTTGACTCAAACATGTTTCATTTAGAATTTTTTTGTAACATGCTCTGAAACCAAATTGAACTCCAACATGAGCACGTATCCTACAAAATACATTCAACTCCTGCTATAGTTTTCTTTCTATTTTTTTTATAGAGAAGAAGGAAGGGTTCGTAATATTATTATGTAGTAGTGTGGAGAAGTTTAGTGTGTGGCATGTTGCTGCAGCATTAAGTGACTTTTGAAATAAGAAACATCAAAAGACATTTTCCTTATTGTTTTAAACTAAAATATAAAACAAATACACAAACAAACAAGAAAACATAAAAATTTATAAAACTGGAAACTTTTTGTTTAAGTTTTTTTTTTTTTTTTTCGTTCTGATGCTTTGAAATAGCAGCAGCAAAACAAACTTAATTTATTTGAAATTTTACCAAAAAAGCTAAAAAATTCTCATACTCTATAACAATGAAATCGGATGGGGGAAAACTTTATAGAAAAAAAATAAAAATAAACGAAATATTTTTCCTAAACAACAATATGTTACCAGGTTTTACAACACAATAAATAACAATAAATGTAAATATTTCTTGACTGGTTTTTTTTGCTGCTGCTATTGTAATTGTAATACTACTACTATACGCAGTAAAAAAAATTGTTAGAGAATATTTTACCAAAGATGTGAAAACTTTGTAAAAATATGCAAAAAACCGAGCAACTACCAAAGAAACAAGTTTGAATAAAAGCAATTTATGAAATGTCATTGGCTTTGGGGTTGGGTTATGGGGCTGCTGTTGATGTTGATGCTGAAGCTGGTGTTGTTTAAACTTTGGTTTTTATTTTTTTTGTTACAGAACAATCGATTTAAAAAAGTTGTTAAGTACAATAATCGTTTTTATTTAAAAAAAAATATGTTTGTATTAGAGTTTTAAGTAATAAATTTGAGGGTAATTTGAGCATTATTAAGAATTTTGATGTGGAAATACAATTCATAGCTAGCAATTCATACGTAAATTAGTCTTAATTTGTTTAAGTTTTATAAACAAAATATGAATTTTCCAAAGAGTATTAGTTTATATTTTATGCTAGAGAAGGAATATCATAGGGATACATCAGAATTCATAGGCATAGGGAGATTCTTTTAGAGTTTTTTGTTTTCATTTGACTTTTGTCATATATACTATGTGCTGTAGTTCCTATTGAGAGCAAAGGGCCACAACGAATCTATTCCATTCGATGATATTTGTTTTACTTCTCTCCAGCTTATGTCTAGAGATGCTAATCGGGACTGATTTTTGAAAATTACGGGGATCGGGATTTGGTAAAGAATGGATTTTCGGGAAATCTAAAATCCCGAAAATTATAAGAAAGAAACGTACATAATTGTGTCTTTACAATTGAAAGTAAATTTTTTATTTAGCAATTAATTTTTATTAGACACTAAAATGCATACTATTGCATCTTAACCATTTAACTATTGCATGTAACCTTTTAAATAGTGTTACAAGATTTTTAACATTATTATTGTCACAGTTACCATTTACATGATTGTGGTAACCATAATATGGTTAATTTATGATTCACATGATTGTATCAACCATATATATGGTTACAGTAAACAAGTATATGTTTGTGTATTTATGATGAATAATTTTATCATAATATGTTGTTCTCAGATTATGATAAGCCTTAAGCCGAGAGCACCATAATATGATAAGTCCTTCATCATATGAATGGTTGTCACAAACATATACTTGTTTACTGTAACCATATATATGATTGATACAATCATGTGAATTGCAAATTAACCATATTATGGTTACCACAATCATGTAAATGGTTACTGTGACTATAATATAGTTAAACAACTTGTAACAATATTGAAATGGTTACAGTAACCATGTCCAACTATATTTTTTCTCTGCGTGTATGGTTTCGTCTGCCATTCTGGAACGAATTTTGTTTCCGACTGCTGCAAAAAACATCTTTCACATTAAATCTTTGACATTGGCAAAACCGTTTGCAAATACTTATAACAAATCTGCAAGTATTTTCCTCTTGTTTCTTCAGAAATAAAGTGATCTATTTCTTTTGCAAGTTGCAAATCTACATTATAACTTGGTTTCGTTAGTGTTATTTTGGTTTTTTACATTTATTAATAATATCTTTTAGCCTTTGAGCAATCGAAATATTTCCATTTTGTTCGAGCTCCTCATCTGAGGTAAAATCAATTTCGTTTGAAGAGGATTTAAATTGAGTTTTGTTAGATAACTTACAAAAAAAAGGTGAAGAATTGATTTTGCAGAGCCCCACTCAAGGAAAACCAAAACTACCGCTTTCCTTTATTAACTATGTTGTAGCAGGAGTTGAGCTTAACCACTTTCTTGAACATCACTTTGCTATATTCGGGCATGTAGAATGTCAAAATGCATGAAAAAGGCACACAAAAATGACAATTTTCCCTATTTATTGATGAAAAACGGGATTTGAAAAATCCCGAAAATCCCGGGATTTAAAATTAAATCCTCTTCAAACGGAAACGGGATTCCCCGTTTGGCATCTCTACTTAGGTCACTATGGCTGACTTCGTTCAGTTGCCGACTCCATGTGTGTAACGGTCTACCTACTCTTCATGTCCTACCCTGTGGGTTCCAGTCAATGGCAATTTTAGCTGTGTCATTTGGAGACCTGAGGAGCGTATGACCAATCCGGTGCCATTTGGGGCTCAAGATATCAATATGTACTGGCCTCTGATTTGTTTGTTTCCAGAGTTTCTTATTACATATGGTGTTAGGTCAGAAAACTTTTAATATTCATCGGAGACATCGATTAACAAACACTTGTAGGGAGTTTACGTCGCACAATGGTTGAAGAGTGGCCGAAATTCATTTGTTTCATGTTCGCCGATTTGGATAATTTTTTGGTAATTTGTTGTCAGATATCATAATATTATGATTCCGTAATATTGGGCTGATATATTTATTACAGACACGATCGAAGTTCATATATGTTCGCTTGTTTAAAATGGCATGCAAATTTACTGTATATTCAATCTTTTGGTACAATCACAGTAAACTTATCATTTGACTTTGTTGTATATTTTCGTAAATGAAAATTGCCATAGATGAGATTTGCATTAAAAAAAGTTGGAAAAATTGTCATATAAAAAATTTCGTAGAACAAAATATAAACAGCATCAAAATTTCAATGTTCATCAACTTCAGTGGACTGTATCTTTTTAGCGCTCTGGAGCGCTGTTTAACGAATTCAGCGCTCCTACCTGCTCCTTTCCAAAAAAAAACAGTAATAACTATTAAGTGATATAGTGATAAAGTAACAAAACATGGATTTTCGTTCATGCATGTTGTTGTTGCCATAATTCTTTGGTTAAAGGAAGGAGAAATGTATCTCCTTTCCCAGGAGCACATTCTACAATTATAATATTTATTTTTTGAGAAAATTGAGTTGATGCATTAAAAATCAAGGGAGTTATGAAACTTTTTCAATACAAGTTGTATGGGAGATGGGCGTAAAAGTGGGCGGATCATTTTAATTTTTAAATTTTTTCTTGATTCAAACAAAAAATGCCTATGTGCCAAGTTTCATTGTCCGCTCGTTGTATGAACTTCAACCAATGTGCGTCGTGTTCTCACTTATTCCACGTCTCGCATTCATAGAGGAGCACATACTTGACACAAAAGTTAAAGACACCGATTTTGGTGTTCTTGGATGTGACAGAAGATTTTCATACTGACCGAAGGGCACCAAATGCTTGGTTGGCTTTTGAAATTCTGTACGCTAAATCTAGTTAGCAAAATGACGAGACTTCTTCTAGTTCCATGTTCTCTATCCGAAACTGGTTGGTGTTTAATATATTACAGACCAGCCTTTATTGCCTCTGTTTCGATGCCATATCTTTATAGCTGTGTGAAAGGTGGCAGATATCATCTGTATAATCGAGGCTCTTGAGTTGATACCTCTATTAGCTTGAGTAGCTTTACTAAATTTAACATCTAGCACGATGTTAAAATGCAAGGGAAAAACTACTGCTCAGAGCGTTATTGTGGACAACACGACATTTAATATCACGTTATAGAGTTTGAGTAAGCCTCATGGTTTTGGAGTTTTGATTCCGCGTATCAAATGCTTTTTCAAAGTCGATAAACAACAGGTAAATCGGAGAGCGAAGTTCTGTATATTGGTCTATATCCGTAGACTATAGATGGGGTAACTAGGATTTTTGGGACCGGAAGCCAGCTTGTTGGGGCCTTAGATCTCATAGTATACTATCGGATATTCTGCGGTTAATTATTTGCCTTACGATGATAATGCCCCGCCAGCTCTTATAGTTTGTCAGGTCACTCTTTTTGGGAATATTTACAATAAAACCTTCTATTAAATTTGTATCAAGTTCATGTGTGAGCCAGAAGTTCTGAATAAGGGGACGCAATATGTTCGCTGTATTATAGGGGTCAGCTTTAAGCATATCGGGCGATATGTCGTCGGCTCCAGGGGCCGCGATATCTCTCTTGAATAATGGAGATATCTTGCCTTATTTCATGGGAAACACAGGTTTATATGTCTTGGTGGTTAGAAGCTGTTAAGGAAAGCCTATTAGAATATTGCTGTTTCCATATTACCAGTTGATCTTTCGCAGATGTTTTGAGTTTACCTTCGATGTTTCTTAGCGGTCTGGTTCATTCCAGTTAGTTTTTTGGAGATGTAATAAAGATCCTTGGATTTATGCTCCGCTTAGGCTTTTTGTGCATCCGCAGCAAGTTTCTCTTATCATTTCGGGAGCTACGCTTGACCAGATTTTTCATCGAATGGTGGCATCTAATGGGTTTAGATACTTTGAGACTGATGTCATTACTTGAAGCATCAACAAAATTACATTTAACTGTTGGCCACTCCGAGGAATAATGAGATTGTTGTATAGCTGGTCCAGCTCTTAATTCTTCCCTGTAGTTGTTCAGAGTTTGCGGATTTTTCAACTTATCAAAATATCGTACTTCCACGCTGTATATTCAAGATTACGGATGGCAGCAACCCTAATCATTAAGCTTCCAACAACTAGATGATGATCGGAGTTGCCATCAGCCCCCTCCTTTAGATCTCACATCCAGAACGCTACTGCCAGGTCCAGCTGATAGCTATATAGTCGATTTGGTTTCCTGTCTTAATGTCAGGCGATATCCACGTTATCTTGTGCACTTTCTTGTGAGGGAATAAGTTTCCCCCTATCACAAGATTGGCATTGCCACATGCTTCAGTTATGAGTTTACCGTTACCAGTCATCCTTCCAATTGCGTGTTTACCCATAATTTGTTCTCGTCCTGTGTCGCCCATCATTACAACGATGTCACTGCGGGGAATTTAAGTGGCTATAAAACATTTCCTTTTGTGGTGTTTCTGTTGTTTCAGGTAAGATACGGCTGCCTGTCGACCATTGCATCAAAAGCTTCTTTCGATAGCAAAAAAACGACACCGCTTGATCTTGGCTGGTCACCTGGCTTGTCGGAGTAAATGAGTTTGAGATTATCGGAGTTGTTGAGTTCTTCTGATTCTGGCCATCTAGTTTCGCATAGTCCTAAAAGCAGCAGATTTTAGTTCATAAATTCTCTGCATACTTGGGCCAGTTTAGATGGATGCGCACATTCCATGTTCCAATTGAAGATATTTTTTTTTTCATTTTTAAGGTCGTTATCGTGGGAATCCGATGGTTGTAATCAATATTAGTTTATTAGTGGTTTCGTTAATAATTTATGTTTAGGACAAAGCGACTGATTGGATCGCCTTCTACGATCCTCTGATGTAAGGCTTTTTAATGACGAATGAATAGAAGATGTTGTGTCAGTATGTTAAGGTCAACACCTTAATGTTTCAAGTGTCTTCGCGTCCTTTTTCCAGGCATCATCTCAGATATTATTTGAAAATGTATTGCAGTGAAAGTTGTATTCCTTTTATTAAAGTGAGATCAGATTGTAGCCATCCTCTTTCTATTCTCATTTACCAACTAGCTCAATTCCTTGGTTAAGCATAGAATCTTAGAATTGCTATGATCGATACGCGAATATTGACACATGTCTCTTGATCTCAATTGGAATAAGGAATTATCCCGATAATGTATGCGTTTCGGGAAACTTTCTTGTGTAACTTCAGATTATAAAGATAAGATTTGTTGTAAAAATTGGAATAAGAAAAGAGTATGTTGCTGTAAATGTTTTGCTAAAAATTCTCTTGGTAGTGAAGATTGTAAAGATGAGATTTCTCATTCTTCGTAGTGAGGAGGAAAGATCAGATTGTTAACCACAACCTTGTGTACTTCACAGCTTTCAGCTGATCACAATCGGAATAAAGCATTTCTACTTTCTCGTCTTATTGCAGTCTTATAAGAGTTATAACGTCTATGATTTAGCTAAAGATCATGTAATTTCGTGGACGTTGTCACATATATCTGCAGATTATGAAGCCAAGTGTTATAACGTCTATTATTCAGATGAAAGCTCATATAATTTCGTTGATCGGTAAAGTGTACATTGTCACATAGTCCTTTAAATATGTAACGCTCTAATACCTTGAAACTAACCACACAATTTCCAAATAAATTTCGCATAAACCTCTTAATAATCTTAATTGGTCCATTTAAAATCCACCGAATTATTTATTATGACCTCTTTAAGCTTGTGCGCCAGTTTGTGCTAAATAACTGTTCTGCAAAAGTATCTCTAAATATTAAATATAAAATATATACTAAATATTCGTACAAGAAATACATTTTTAATTTACTTTTCTTAATTTCAATGACACACCAACAACCATGGTTGTTTATACGTACTTTCCATTTGTTTTTTTTTTTGTTGTTATTCATTCATACAAATCCTATTTAAACTCTCTATCTCTTACAAATTTGTCATAGTGTCCTTTGTTTTTTTTTTCTTGTGTGTTGTTTATACTGCCAGAGTAAGGAAGACAGACAGACAGAATAAGAAAACTCTGTTTCATTCTTAAATAAACTTCTTGGTTTAAGGTTAATGTGCAAAAATGTCCTTCTTCTTGTACGTCTTGTGACTGACTTCTCTGATATGGATAGATAGAGAGTTTTTCTTTTTTTTTTTGTCATTGCGTTTTCCAAACCAAACCATGTCTTAAAAGATAAATAAGCGTAATAATTTTCAATATTTACTTAAACTTAAACTGACTGTGTGTGTATTTCACAACTATAAATTTGTATGTAAGTTTCTTTGTTGGACCATTTAAAGCAACTCGAATAACAGAGTAGTTTTTTTAGTTCTGTTCTGCTCTTCTCTTTTCTTTCCGTTCCACTTTTGTGTGTGTGTGAAGTCTTTCCTTGATGCTCTTTGGCTGTATGCTTGACTCTGTATGTCTTTGGGTCTGTTTTAATGATTGTTGCTGTTGCTGGTGGTTGCATGGTTGCTTCGTTGGATATTTGTCTGGGTCAAGGTTGTGTTGTTGGTTGATGATGATACTCATGATGCCTCGATACTTCCATTTCTACACACACAAACACACAGATACACACAGCACAGTCCTGTACAAATGTTTGTATTGCTGTTCTGTTTTTTCCATTTCTGGTCGTCAGTGAAAGTATTTTCTCTGTTGAGTTTCTGTTTTTCTCATCCATTTTTCATTATTTATTCCTCAGTTTTGTGTCATTGCTTGTTTCCTTGTTGAATTCTATGTGCATGTGTGTGGAGAGAAAAATATGATGTCAGGTTTGCATGTGTAAGGACAATATTGTTGAGTCTCAAGTACTTTTTAGGAATATCATTTAGGTATGCTCGATTTTTGCATCCTGGAAAATTCTCCAAAAGTTTAACTTTAATCTGCTGTATAAATTGATTCAAATGTTTTTAATATTTCCATTTTTTTGGAAATAAAATTGTGATTTATAAGATACTTGGATGTAGGGATGGATTTTCGGTATGAATTTTTCGATCGGGTGGTAGTTGGTGGAAGTTGTCGAATCTTACACTAGAGTTCGCTCAGCAGAAAGTGGATAATTGGAAAATGTATCTTTTAAGACTGTGCGACGTCCACCTTACTCTTTAAAGTACAGTCAAACATATTCATGTGCCTTATAATGAAGTATCCTGCACATCGATAGGAATTAGATTCATTAATTAGTGGCAGATCACATCTTCCAAATTTCTTTTATGATTTGGAGTTCAATGGGAAGAGGAGATCGAACGACTCCTTCAGTCAACGCCTGGATAATATAGGTATTTACTACTGTTGGCAGAAAGTCAGCCTTGTGTGTCTACAGAGATGAACCAGCAGAGGAGTGTAAGCTGAGCATTAAATCAGTCGTAGAATTTGAATAGAGAGAAGCATTGTAAGAAAGCAATCAATCTTCTTTCTCTCTTCTATATAAACGATGTGGTGACCGGACGGTATGAAAATAATTAGTGATCATTTGAATAAGAGCAGTGCTAGCAGATTAAAAAGAACAGAGCAATCATTAACTAAGAAGGGTTTACATTATACTTATCCTTATAAGGTAGTGACTCAGAATATCTGTCATTGAAATAAACAATTGGAAAAATTTGGGGAAAACAGCTTCCTGGATTCACATCGTAGAGAATTCAGAGGCTACCACGTGTCATACTTGTCTCAATAAAAACAATATTCTCTTTGCACTGTGTCACAATAAATATTAAATTCTACCTGCTTCTTTGGGTTGAAGAGAGATTAGATATCAGACTACAACTCCTAAGCTTAAGTTGCAATTCCAGCCATCCTCTAACCATTCTCATAGACCAAACTACTGATTTCCTGGTATAGCTGATTGTCTACTGGTCTCAGACTATTTAAAGAAAGATCACGTTGTTTATACTGCCAGAGTAAGGAATATCTTGGAAGTTTGCAAACCTGTGACTATTTATTTTGTGATCCTATTCCCTTGTTACAATACAAATGTGGAAAAATTCAAATATGACTTGTAGTCGGCAGATTTCTCATAAGCTCATAAATTTTTTAGAATCATATTGACGGTATCAGGATAAAATCATAGTACCGATCCAGTCATTGTTTTTCAAAAAGAAAGTTCCAATAATACTGTGAAGATTTACCAATGTCCTCAATTGAGATTTCAATTTGACTTTCTTTAACGTGTTAATGTTTTGTAATGCGAAGGAGAAAGTTGTCGTATCATATACGAGCCTTAGATCAGCTCAAAATTGAAATCCCGAAAAGTTGAGTGAATTCATTGTTCGAGATCACCATTATTTAGATGAAAGACTTAACCAGTATAAATGTAAAATGAAGGAAAAGGGTTTTGTTGTCGGCTGGATTCATGGCGGATCCATTTTCTAAGACATTGGGCTTTCAGGATCTTAATCGTTTTTGAATCGTATCGATCTTAAACGGCATAATACAAATAGTCCAATAGGTTCAAATCAAATCAAAACTTATGCATAACTTGAATCTTTGCAAAAAACAGGATATCTTTCATTGAAATAAACAATTGGAAAAATTTGGGGAAACAGCTTCCTGGATTCAAATCGTAGAGAATTGAGAGGCTAGCACGTGTCATACCTGTCTCAATAAAAAGAGTATTCACTTTGCACTGTGGCACAATAAGTATTAAATTCTACCTGGTTCTTTAGGTTGAAGAGATATTGGATATCAGACTACAACTTGTACACTCCTAAGCTTAAGTTGCAATTCCAGCCATCCTCTAACCATTCTCATAGACCAATCTACTGATTTCCTGGTATAGCTGGTTGTCCACTGGTCTCAGACTATTTAAAGCAAGATCACGCTGCAGTTGTTATAATCTTGGAAGCTTGCAAACCTGTGACTATTTTTTTTGTGAGCCTATTCCCTTGTTACAATACAAATGTGGAAAAATTCAAATATGACTTGTTGTCGGCAGATTTCTCATAAGCTCATACATTTTTAAGAATCATGTTGACGGTATCAGGATAAAATCATAGTACCGATGCAGTCATTGTCGAAAATTACGCTATCCTAGGTTTTTCAAAAAGAAAGTTCCAATAATACTGTGAAGATTTGCCAATGTCCTCACTTGAGATTTCAATTTGACTTTCTTTAACGTGTTAATGTTTGGTAATGCGAAGGAGAAAGTTGTCGTATCATATACATACGAGACTTAGATCAGCTGAAAATTTAAATTCCGAAAAGTTGAGTGAATTCATTGTTCGAGATTCCCCCCAACTCACCATTATTTAGATGAAAGACTTAACCAGTATAAACGTAAAATGAAAGGATTCATGAAAATGAAGGATTCATGGCGGATTCATTTTCTAAGACATTGGGCTTTCGGGATCTTAATCGTTATTGAATCGTATCGATCTTAAACGGCATAATACAAATAGTCCAATAGATTCAAATCAAAACTTATGCATAACTTGAATCTTTGCAAAAAACTTAATGTTTGGCTTATAATAAGTAATGATGTGCATAATTGGTTGTTTAAAATTGTAACCTTCAAAGTTGTATGGCATCCTGATACTCTTTAATGTGGAGTAAACATGCAATGATCACTCCAACGTGATCAGGTCGAAATGTCTTCTCAATTGTATCAAATCACTGGCACAACTGACACAACATCACGTCGAGTTGATATGGGTTCCAGGACACGAGGTCATCCGGGGAAATGAAGTATCTGATGAGTGCGCAGCCAACGGGTCGTCCCTGGACGTATCTCTAGCGCAAAGGGATATTCACACTCCCCTGGTGCCAGTATCGAGATTGATAGATGAATTGGCTTTGAGTGAGACGGAACTCAGGTGGTCAAATATCATCACTTGTAGAATATCAAGAATGCTCTGGCACAATCTGACAGAGGATAGAACTAGGACTCTTTTGTATCTTAGCAGGAATTCGATCAGGCATCTTACGGGTATAATTACTGGGCACTGTATGATTGGACATATGTCGGAACGTATGGGTTACCCTCGTTATAGCTACTGTAGAAGTTGTTTAGATGAAGAGGAGGAGGAATCGGTACAGCACCTTCTATGTGAATGCCCAGCATTAAAAGAGCATAGACTACTACATTTTGGTAGAGCTCTTTTCCATGATCTGGACTGTCTCAGAGATGTGTCACTAGTAAATATGATCAGATTTATTAGAAGTACCGGTTGGTTCCCACGGGGATCACAGGAATCACATAGTCAACGAAATTAGGGAGGGAAACTATTCTCACTTTATGTACGAATTTTCAGCATAAGGGAATAGTATTTCTAAGGGTATCACAATGGGCCACAAGGCCTCCGAGTGAACTCGCTAAATTGCGAACAACCCACGTAACCTAACCTAACCTATGAGGCCGAATACCCATTTGCTTTATTTCCTTCATGTTGGAATTATTTAAAATCAACATCAAGATAAGTGGATGCGTTTTAATTCTGAAAACTTTATACCTCATTGATAAAAGAATAAAACGAAGTATAATGTAATTTAACCCTCCGTTACTCGCAACTGATCTGGTTGATACAAGCAAACTTTTTTTAATCACCCTAAGTTTTAAGCTACTTTTTGATAAATATATATTTTTACTGCAATTTTATTTTTATTATTCTTTAAAATACTTTGAATTTAATATTCAAACTGTCTGCTATTAGGTCGTATTGTCATAATGTCGTAAAATATTTTTTTAGTTAAAACAAATTCTTCTTGTGCTGCAAACAAAATAAGTGTTATTTTATGATAAATCAATAAACATAGTTCAAAAAGTCTTATTAGTTTATAAGTTTTTTGTTTGAAACCCAACAAAAATTTGTTTAAACTAAAAAAATATTTTATGACATTATGACAATACAACCTAATAGGAGACCGGTGGAATCCCCCAATTGTTTTTATGTTTTCGAAATAAAAAGTGAAGAGATTATTTTCAAACGCGCCTTTTTTTATTGATATCAATTTGATACATTGCGACTAGTCTCGATTGAAAATGATTGCGACTAACGGAAGGTTAAGACTTCCGAGACCTTGCAAATGTTTGCTGCCTCTATCCCGTGCCTTATGAATGTGGATCATTACTGGATTATTATCCGCATAGTATCGATCTTAAACGAAGTCTAATACATTAATGAGCTCAAATTACAGTGCATATAAAACCACATATCTACAAAATAATTTCCGAATTCGGTGCTAAGTAGTTTGCTCGACAGCTTTCTTAAATCGACCACGCCAACCAAAAATTTACAGAAATAACGTTTTGTCGTAGCATATTCGAAGAGGAAGTACCAACATCCATATCATATTGCAAATCTCTATGAATGCCCACATGACAACCATGTTTTTAACGATCCCAATGTCTAAACTGAGAAGATAAATAACATGAAGTGCTGGTCATGCGGATACTCTGTTCCAAACTGAAGCATATCCCAGAGAGAGCGTTCTCGATCGCATTGATCGAAATAAATAGTTTCAGCGGCACTTTTCAAATTAAAGAAGTATAGCAAATATGACACTATGTTGGTACAGAATTCGACATTTTCGAAGCAAAAAAAGCTTCGTTGTTTATACTATAAACAAAATGATATATCGCGTTCAAAAGATACGCCATATATTGTAAATCCCGCATTTTTGAATCATACACCCAATAATACTAAAAAAATATGTACAAATCTATAGTTTCTCCTTTTGAAAATAGTTAACAACTTTTTTTTTTTTTGTTTCAAAAAATACTTTTTTCCTAAATGTACCTTTTTATTTCACTACTTACTATTTAAACAACTCTGTTGAAAATATATTTGCTTGTGTCTAAATGCGTTTGTGTCATATTCTGTAGCTCTGTTTTTTTGTTTGTTTGTTTTTGATGTTGATTGCAAATAATGCTCTTTTTGTTTGTTGTTGTAGTAGTTGTTGTTGTTATAACTGTTGTTGTTGCAATTATACGTTTTTGTGGCTGAAGAAGTTGGTTGGTTAGTGGTTCGAGTAGTGGAAGTTGTAGGTTCGTTAATGTTTTATTTTTTATTTTGAAAAGATTTGCAGTAGTGGTTGTTATAAATAGTATGAACCCAATAGGAATGTGGTCAATAATATAAACTACATACATCATTTCCGATTTAATTTGAATTTAAAAGGGAGTTACTACATAATTATATCGAAATTGTTTTAAATATTCAAATTATTTACATATATATAGTTGTATACTATTATATATCCTGATAAGTTAAACATTTATTTATATTTAATTTTGTATTTAATATATTAAAGTGCAAAATTTCATAATTTTTTAGTGATTATTTTTAAAATATTATGGGTTTAATAAAATTAGAAATGTTTATTTTTATTAATTTTTAATTTATAAAACAAAAAAAAATGTAATTGAAATCGAAAATTATTACTCATTTAAGGATAAGGAGTATAGGATTATAAATAATTATTTTACCTGGTGATCATTACTTATTATTAATGTCTGGTTCTGGATAAAGTTTTAATAAATTTAAGGAAAATCAAATAAAGAACGTTACTGACATGACACTTTATGACAGATTGGTACCATTTTTTTTGTTTTTTTAATTTTTATAAAATGTTGATGGTAATTTTTTCTTAACACTTCAGAATATACACTGTCATAATTATTTTGGCTATAAAGTAACTATATGGTTATTTATAGAGCTGTAAAGTCAAAGATTTAATATTTTAATATTACAAAAATGTGATTTTTTACTTTTGAATTGAAGTAGCCTGTGCTTTTTTTAAAAGTTTTTTTTTGCAAATTAGCACATGCTTTTATAAAACCGTTAGCAGTTAACCATTCCACGTGATAATTACGGAGTTTTTGTGTGTTCTTTTTATATAAAAGTGAAGTGATTAGGAACTAGTTTAAAATATATATTAACTAAATTAAAAAAAAGTTTGAAAGGCCAGAACAAATTAAAAGGAGCTATTAGAGGTTAAGTGTAAATTACATCTAATACTGTAAAGTATCAAGAGTGACTACTATAAATTTCAGCTGCAATTATCTGCCATTCTAATAACCAGAACGATTTCAGTGCCTACATATTTTACAATTTTTTTTGGTCAATTTCAAAAATTAATCAAGTTTGAGATTTATTTACTTCTATGCTGATTTGGCCAAACCATGTATTTGTATGTCGAAATTTTTTCAATGGATCATTTATGTTATTTTTAATTATAAACCTAATTGAAGCCATTTACAAAAATGACATAATTTTTTCGATACTTTTATAACGTCAATGTTTATTTGGCCAATAAACATTGAAATATTATATGCAATTTATAATATTTTTGGCGATGGATCAAGTGTGTTTTTCTTAAATGTACACCAAATTTAAAATTTTACATGAATAACCTAACTTTTTCGATAATTTCAAAACGTCCACGTTTGTTTGGCCAAACCCAGTATATGTATTCCGAAAATTGTTCCGACCATTCCGATCACTTATGCTATTCTTCATTTTTGGACTAAATTTCAGGCATTTACATGAATAACCTAATTTTTTCGATGCTTTTAAAACGTCCATGATTGTTTGGACAAACCCTGTATATGTAATCCGAAATTTGCATTACCGATTTTTTTTCGATCACATATTTTATTCTTTATTTTTGGAATAAATTTCAGCCGCTTACGTGCAATTTTTTGATACTTTTAGAACGTCCGTGCTTTTTTGACCAAACCCTGTACTTGAACATAGAAATATTTATCGATCGGTTGGTTATGTTATTCTTAATACAAATACCAAATTTCAAACATTTTTATGAAGAAATAAAGAAGTTATGGATTTTTGGCCGGAATTGACCACCGTGCATTGCCACCTTTCTATTTTACATATATACAAGTATTTAGAGTTGAAACTAAAAATAACTTTGTAAAAGTTAATGGATTAATTACGTTTCTGTATTAGTATTTTATGTTATAGACAATTTAAAATTATCTATAAGCTGTCTATAATTAATATTATAAATTCCTTATTTAAATTAGTATGCTACAGAAAGTTTTATTTTAGAAAAGTTATTTGTGACTTTAAAAATAATAATTCATCTAAAACAGTTATTATTCAACATAAAAATAAAAATTCCTAAGAATCTTTTGAGGAGTTTTATTTTTCCCGTAAGAAAAAACACAATTGAGGAGTTTTATTTTTTCCGTCATAAAATAAAAGTCATTTAAGGAGTTTTATTTCTCCCGCCAGAATATGAAATTGATTTTATGTTAATTGACACCTAAAGCTTGTCGCTGGTCAGATCATTAAAATTTGTAAAGCACCTTGCATTGCAATTAATAGTGGGACTTTAATTTGTTATTGTTTGATTCCTATTATCAAATTGTTGTTGTTTTCTTTTTTCATAAACAAATAAATTACTACAAAAATTATATCAGATAGACTCAATAAAGAAAGATACTGAAAAAAGTAGAAAATAAACGAAAAGAGTTTTATTTTCTGCCGGGAAAAATAAAACTCCTCAAATGACTCTTCTTTTATGACGGGAAAAATAAAACTCCTTAAATGAGTTATTTTTTGCTGACTTGAAAAATAAAACTCCATAAATGAGTTATTTTTTATGACGGCTATTTAAAACTGTTTTTTTAAGAGTTTCATAAGAACTTTTATTTTTACGTTGAATAATAACTCTTAACTTTGGAGTTGAGATCATTTTCTGATTCTGAAAGAGCACGTCAATACGAATCTATTAGTATATAATAGTATAGGTTTCCTTTGACTCTAACATAGAGAGTTTTTGATTTAAAATTTTCTGGATAACCGTTATTTACGGTCCCAGAGTAAATACGATCAGTGTTTTGTCCATGTGTAGTAGTGCCGGTACTGAGGCTTCAAAATTATTTGTACGATGTAGTTTAAGATCGATACTATGGGGATAATTAAAAAACTATTCACAACCTTAAGGTACGAAGTAGAGTCAAAAATTGTAGCCAGCTTTTCATTTTTCCTGTTTTCTATGTTTATATGACAGAGGTAATAATTAGCATTTAGCTCAGGCCTCCTACAATTACAAGAAGTCACACAACTTTTGGATGCACAATTTTCAATAAATAATTTTGGGTTGCCGAAATTAGATAACTTTCTTCTTCAAATAACTGAAATATTTGAAATATTAAATATTCTTTATTTGGAGTTATCATTTCGTTTTTGTATCTATATTGGTATAGCCAGCTTCTTTTTCCAATCCCGCAGCTTATGTCACTTTAATCAATCAGAAATTGCGAAGAATAAACAGGGTCAACCAAAATTCAAAACTGACAAAACCCAGCAGCCAAAGGCAGTCGACAGATCTCCTAGAGAGGATGATTCATCTTATATACAACTTCATTCAACATATATAATTAGAAGACTCTTGCAATAACATATACTTGTAATCTTCTCTGAGGAATATCACGAAATACCTTAGCCTGTACCAGGAGAACACACGAGGGTGGGTCAATAATTGTCCCACTCTTAACTGAAAGGGCAGCACTGTTCCTGTCAACAGGTATCTGTCAGTTGACTCCTGTCAAAATTTGAGCAAGCTGAGTCTTTTAGTTTGTGTTTGACAGCCATTGATATCAGACTACCGCGTGACTTGAGAATAAAATGGGGAAAAAGTGAATTTCGTGTGCTCATTAAGTATTGTTTTCTGCAGAAAAAAAACATCAATTAAACCAAGGATACACTTGATAATTTAGCTCCATCAATTTCAATTGTAAAAAGCGGTTTACAGAATTTCGTTGTGGCCGTACAAGCTCCGTCATCTTCAATCTCCGATCAGAGATTGAATGCTCGAGAGATTGTGGAAGCCATAGATATCTCACATTGCTTAGTTGCTCACAAATCAACAAAAGGGTAAGTTAAGCAATGGAATGCTTCCTCTTCCATCCTATTGCCCGGGTGACTATTTCTTGTTTAAAAGTCAAAAGAAATGTCTCTGCGTAAAGATATTTAACTCTAACGTACAAATACCTATTTAGATGACCTCGACAAATCTTTTTTTTAAGGGATAACAAAATTGGAGAAACTTTAGTTGAATAAGTTGAAAAAATAAATAATGTTTTTTTTAAAAAATTTATAAAAAAATTTTGGTATAAAAATGTGCAATATTTTTGAAGGACGGAATTTTAAAATGTGCATATTTTTTAATCTAATTGAGATATTGACTTGAAATTTTTTTTTCTAAGACCAAAATTTATCTTATATATACAAAAATAAATTGTTCGGAATATGTATGGGTCAAATTGTTCCTAATATTTGCATTCCTATTAAAATTTTGATACATATTTTAGTTTTAGAAACTCAATAAATATAGTAGTACATACAGTTGACCGCACCGGCTTTGCTCGGTATCATTTACTAATGTTAGTTCTTCAAGTTTCTCCAACCCACATACACCTGCCTGTTCGTATTTATTTGCAAATAAAATATTTAAATTTGTACTGCATACTTTAGGGAGCTTTTATATTGACTGGACTCAAAAAAAAAAATTCCTGAAAATTTCGAATCGAATAAAAAAATATCAGCCAAATCGCTCCAGCACTTCTCACGTGGTGCCATTACATACATGGACCATTTCATTTTTATATATATAGATGTAATAAAATCTTTATTTATTAACAAAACTCAATGATATTTTCAAAGTTTTTTAAATTTGTCATTCTAAATAACAAAGTGTAAAAAAACTTGTCAAAAGGTCAAAGGAAATCCTGCAATTCCTATTAATTGAAGCGAAAATCCCAAAAATGTTATTTTTACAATTTTACCCACATTTCCTTCGGGGCTGGGAAAATACTTTGGGAATAAATAAAAAACACACCGAAGTTTTGTAATCTGCTTTCTGTTTTCTGATCCCTGCTTTGGAATTTTAAAACATGTGGCCCAAAGTTGAAATTTTGATAAAAAAAATAGGTCAAATTCCGAAGGCCATAGAGGCAACATATTCGAAAAATAGGATATGTTTTTTATAATAAAATGTTTTCCATAAAGATACCTTACAGAAGTATATAAAATTGTTATATGTTCTTGAAGAAAGTTTTTTGTTAATAAAAAAAAGAGTTAAGTCACCTTTTCGCCCAAAAAACATATATTTTTTGAATATTTAAATTGAAAATCGTTTATTTTTGGATCCATAATTGATATTGCTTTGAAGTCTTTTTTATATTATTCGCAATTTAAAAAAATGGAGTCCATTCGGTCCAAAAGTACGACCTCTATTTTTAAAAAGCGGACAAAGGTATGACAAAATTCGGAAATTATAAGAGATAAATAGCACACGCCTAGCCGTGGGAAACAAAAACATTGCAAGTTTACATGTCGAAGGTACTCTATTTGAGCTCCCACACAGACGGATTTTTGTGTCAAAAAGTCAATTTTTCAAACACTCAATTTTAAAAATCAAATGATGCAGTTTTGTAGAGAAATGTTTAAAGATGAAATACATTATAGTTTTAAGAAAAATTTAATTTTATTTTTAAAAAAATTTAATTAAAGTCCACGCAAGGGTGCTAAGCTAAAATTTACTTATATTTTCACGTTATTCAGAGGTTTATATGATGATGATGGGGATATCATAAGCCAATAAGAAGATATGCCCAAATCTATAAGTCTCTAAAAATTATTTTATTTTTGATTTTCCATGGAGAAAAAAATGTAGCCCCACTTTCCCCCAAGCTGTTTCTTTAATAAAGTGAAAGTTGGGAGTGTCTTGTTTCGATTAAAAGAAAAAATAGTTTTCGGAACAGGATGAAAACTTAAAATTTTTTGTCGAATAATAAACGAAATATCAAAAAAATTCTTATCTATGTATGGGTTTCGAGGGAGGTGGGCATGGCCGATTTTATTGAAACTCGGCATGCGTTCTTCTTTTTTCAAGATATATATGTACCAAATTTCTAGACTTTTACTTGAATAGGAAAAATTTTATGCGAAAAAATCTATTTGGATTGTATGGCCAGTGGGTGTTGGGCGTGGTCGATTTTGATAAAATTTAATTTTTTCCTTAATTTAGTCCATATAATTCTCGGTGCCAAATTTCAATGCTCTACGACCATTCCTTATATTTTTTATACAAAAATGTATTGCATTTGGATTGCATGGGCGGTATGCGGTGGGCATGGCCGATCTTATTGAAACTCGGCATACGTTCTTCTTTTGTTTCAGAAAATATATGTACCAAATTTCTGGAAATCCATTTGGACTGTATGGGCATATAATTTGGTCCATATAATTTTCTGTGACCACTCCTTATAATTTTTGCCAAAAAATCTATGAAGCCATCCCTCTGTGCGCCGCCCTAGCATCATTTGTGGGTCCCATTTTAATAACTTAAACTCGAATACTCCTTGGCTACGCCAGAAATGACAGATTTATTTCCAAAAAAATTTGACTCTGCCCCACTGTGCAGTTTGTGATAAAAATGATTTCAAAACAGGGAAAGGTGAAAAAACTGGTTCAAAATGTATGAAAAAAGCCATTATAGAGTGAAGACTGGCTGTACTTATTTGTAGAGTTATAAATGAACTTTATTAATGAGCGAAATCTAAAAGGTTTAAAATACGAAACTCTTCAAATGTTGTTGACACATAATTAACATCGATTTATAAATTTCATTAAGGTTTTTTTTTAATAACGTTAAATAGTTAAATTAAGATTATTACACCAAAAAAATAAAACATGTTTACATGCAGACATTATTAAAAAGTTCAATATAGTTAAGTAATAATTTAATTGGTTTTAAGTGTAATTAAAAAATAGTTTTCTTTAAAATATATTAAATATTTCGGCATTAATAAAAATAGTTTTGAAATAATAAATACTTAGTTAGACTTAATAATTTAGTTAACACAAACGATTATTTGTTTAAAAGCAATTACACACAAAATAATAGTAATCGGTTGTGGTAACAAAATTCGATTTTTGTAATTAAATTTTTTTTTATTTTTTTGCCGTTTCCATTAACTGACACATTCGTTTAAGCGCAGCGCGTTTGAAAATTAAATTGTTCTGATGTTTTAAATAGCATCAGTTTGTGCTCAATTTGGCACTATGTTATATTTCTGTCTTGCGTACTGATGTTTACACTACTACAAATCCTGGAGAAGACGCGTGAGATCAAGTCAACAACATTTTCAAAGCTTTTAATGAATTCGTTGTCTTGGACGGAAGAACCTCCTTGTTGACTTCTTTTTTTTATTTTGTACTTAAGATAGCTTCATATTGTGCAAATATTTGATGAAATAAACATAAGCACTATGTTTATATAATTGAGCTTACATAATTTTTGTAAGAGCAAACAATGTTAAGCAATAATAATGTATTTCAACAGAGATTTGTTGAAATATTTGTTAAGCTTATTTTATAAAATATTTGAGCAATATGAATATAACTTTAGAAAACAATAAAACACATTTGTTTAATATACAAATTGCTATTATGATATAAACACTTAAGCAAAGGAATTATATTAAATAGAGATGGTAGCGAAGAGAACTATATATTTAAGAATATGAAAAGAACTTAGAAGAACGTAATCTAAGACTAGATAAAGTAGAGAAAGTAAATCTTTTAAAATGTAAAAGATGGTTAGATTTCGTATATTTCAGCTGTCGTTCAACTGTCACAACCATTGTCAAAATATTTGGTGCCAAACTTAAAAGTTTACAATAATAATAAGAAAAAAGTATAAAATGCAACCTGTTTAAATAAAAATAACATGTAAGAGAGCTATATTCGGCTATGCCGAATCTTATATACCCTTCACCAAAGTATACTTTAAAATAATTATTGGAAAAAAAAATTTTTTTATTTTAAAAAAAAAAATTCGAAATAAAATTTTTTTTGAATAAATTTTATTAGTGAACAAATTTTATTACTGAGAAATCATTTTATTTAAAAAAAAATTTTTAATGAAAAAATTCTGGGCTTAAAAAATATTTTTACCGATTTTGACCCATTGTAGGTCCCAATTACTATGGAGTTATATACATCGTTGGAAAGGTCTTTGAAATATCTATCACTGGATATCCATATTGTCTATATTAATGACTTAGTAGTCCAGATATCGATATAGATACAAAATAGAAAAAAAACCGAGGTAGTCGTGGTTTTTTGCTTATATCTCAGCTATATGTGGGCCGATTTTTTTGATTTGAAATAGCAACCTAACCTGGACCATAGCGGATATATTGATGTATATATCATGTATGTAAGTTATTTGGGGACTACGGAAAGTAGATTTCAACACACAGACGGACTAGCCACTCTTGGTGAAGGGTATAAAAAAATCCATATACCCCAAAAACAAAAATGTATTAAAAACAAATAATTTCAGAACACGCTATTTTAATAAAAACAAAATATATATTTTTTCTAAACACCCTAATAAAATTATGTTTCAATTTATAGTTGAAAAATCAGTTTAAAATTAAAAAAAAAAATTCTGCTGCCCTTTTTATTTTAATAACTTAAAATTAAAATATTATTTGAATATTTTACTAATATATATTTTACTAAAACTATAAAATTAATTTAAATTTAATAAAAAAATACCAAAACAAAAATTGCGTTTATTTTAGAGGTTGTGCCACACCTTGGCTCCACAGAAAGTCTGAGTCTTGCCATAAGATCTGGTTTTAAATTTGCTTGCTTACAGTGTAAGTGATAAGGAAATTTCCTAGGGGGGGTTTGAAACCCATAGCAGGCTAATGTTAATTCCAATTTAAGCCATTATTTATCATAATTTTGGTGATATTAACAAATTGAAATTGTCATTGATTTAGTTTGTGAATGGTTTTGGTTTAATAACTAAAAAATACTTTAAACACTGCTTCATTTAAATTTGTTTAAGTAGCTTTCTTTAAAAAAAGAAATAAAATTTCTTAAATTTACACGTTTAATTCAAGTATTTCCTAAGGAAGTTCTTCATTTTCTGTTTGTTTGTTTGTTTGGATTTTTTCTGTTACAGTTTTTTTTTATATCTATCTCAGTGTGTTTAAATATGTGTAAGTAATTTTTTAATTATTTTGTTTCGTATTTTTTTCATTAATTTTCTTGTTTTTTTTGTTCTCTATTTTAAATGTATATAGTTTTCTTTGTTTTAGAAACTGCTTTGTTTGATTGTTAGTTTTGTATGTTTTTTTGTTTGCTTTGAAAACTTACCCAGCGATAGTTTTTCACCAGAATCTGGTGGCAGTGTAAAACCTAGCAGTGCCATTGAGGCAATCAGTACACAGGGCACAATTAAATTGAAAAAATAATACAAAGTTTTGCGTCGTATCAAAATGGCGAATGTTATGTCAATATAAGGTTCTGGGCAGCAATTATAGTAGATTTCATTTCGTTTACCAGGTACACCTACAGTTTTTTATCATTGTGTTTTTTCATTTTTTTTTTTCATTTCATGTGTTTTTTTTGAGAGAGGGGGGCGGACGGGCGGGGTTTTTTATTTAGTTTTTTATCATTATTTTCATTAAAGTTTTGTTTGTTGAGTGGTTGGATATTTGGGGGGCGGGAAAAGAAAAAGGAAATATATTTGTTTTGTTGATATTGTTTTTTTTTTTGTTAAAAAAGAAAGAATTATTTATAAATATTAATAAATACATATAATTTTAAAAGAAAAATTAGACATGTAAGGAACATATTTAAGTTTTAGATAAAAGTAAGGAAACAGCAAGTAAATAGTTCTGAGAGTTATACAGTTGCAAGGCCAAGTAATTGAGTTTGGTAATATTAAGTTGCTAGCAACAGTTGCAAAAAAATTCAAGCTAATTTTTTAATGTCTTTCTATTTTAATAATTTAATATTTTGAACCTTGGTAGCAACATGCAGCAATTTTATTTTATTTTTTAAAGTTTTTTTTCCAGCAACATGTTGCCAAAATTTTAATATGTTGATTTACTATTCTTAATGCGCAAATTTAATATTATTTGAAAATTGTGGTTATAAAAAGTTTAATATTTTTGAATTTTTGTTTATTAGCATTACTCTATGAAATTTTGTTTGTCATCACTCAGTTGCATTTTTATGATAATTGAGAAAATCATAAAAAAGACACAAAATGTTTTACAACACTTTGTCGGCAACATAATGATAATATTTTATTGTTCTTTAAATCTGTGATCAGTGATCAAACTCTCAGGAAAGTGCTATACATATTTTAGTGTTTTTATTTTGTTTTTCAACGATTGCAACATATTGCTGAGCTCATTTGTGTTGGAATTATGCTGCTAGCAACGTTGCTGAACTGTGTAGCAACATGTTGCTATTAGGTAAATTACATAACTTTTTCAATATGTTGAACATCAATTTTTGCCCTTGAAATCTGTGAGCAGTGCTCAAAGTCTCATAAAATAGCTAATTTTATTTTTGTAATTTTTCTATCTTAAAATGACTGCAATATGTTGTTGCAGAATACATTTAGGGGGGTTTTAAGTTACTAGAAATAATAACTGCAACATGTTGCAGAAAAGGCCTAACATTGATTGAGGAATTCATACAAATATTTAGCAACATTTTGGCATTATAAAATTTCCTTGAAATATGTGATAGAACTTCTTCAACTTTGTTTCAAATAATCTAGAAATAAATCTAAAAATATGAACTAAAACTTTAAACTAATATTGCTAGCAACATGTTGCCGGCAAATTATTACAAATATTAAAGAAGAAAATTATATTTTTGGATAAATTAAAACTATTGTTTTAATTAGACAAACATTTCATTAAAAACAATTCAAAATGTTTAGCAACATGTTGTCAAGATTACGATTTATTTAAATACTATATTAATTTTGTTGATATAAATAAGTATTTTTAACTACTTTATTGACATTTTTTTTAATTTAATCTAAATTTCCACTTCCTACTTGGCCTTGCAACATTGTGCTCTTTAACTCATTAACATTTATAATAAACACACACATAATTTCAAACATACCCAACAGATCCCATTCACCATTGGTAATAAAACTCGAAATATCACCACCAGCCTCATCTTGCAATTGTAAATCCAGCTGAAATAGAAACAAAACAGAAAGAGAAACTGTAAGCAAATTGTAAATATTTGTTTAAACTTTAGCTTAATGTAACAAAACAAGCAAATGAACAAAAAAAAAATTAAATTCTTTTGCTCATTTTCTCTAATTATTTTAAATATTTGCTTTTAAATGAAAGCAGCTAGAAGAAAAACTTTTTCTTTACATGTTTATATGATTTTATATTATTATTTTAATACACTCCTCCTAAAGCCAGTAGTATCATGTTGCCTGACAATTTATTTTTTTTCTTTCCTACTTTCTCTTTAAATATAACAACTTTATTAACAAATCTTTGCACATAATCT
The DNA here is from genome assembly GCF_958450345.1 of Calliphora vicina. NCBI lineage: Eukaryota > Metazoa > Arthropoda > Insecta > Diptera > Calliphoridae > Calliphora > Calliphora vicina. The sequence continues at coordinate 13,158,413 of NC_088783.1, read as the reverse complement.
TGGAGTCGATTTTATTTTCTTCGCTCGTTTCCTTGTTACATTTTTGTGATGGAATATATAAATTAATTAAAATTAATAAATCGTGAGTAAAAGAAAAAAAAAATAAATAAGAAGTTCTTGTTTTCGTTATCAGGAATAATAAATTTGTAGTAGTTGTATTTTGTAATTTCTCTTCTTTTTTTTTTGGTTTGTTACGTTAAGAAGAGAAATTGTTACAAGAGATTATGAATTTTATGACATGACAAGTATTATTAGTATTCAAGACACATGTTGATGTCTTAGTTTAATATTTATCAAGAGAAAAAAGGAAAAGGTACGTTGTAGGAACTTAAAGTTTAGGTAACTGGGAAATTAACCAATGCTTATCAACTTTTAGAATTTTATTTTAAGGAAATTCAAAAAAAAAAATATGCAAATCTCCAAACCACAGATCGACATTGAAACCTCCAAACCACAGATCGACAGTAACCTAAACAAACTCGTTTAAAAATTCCTGAAAAAGTTCAGATTAATATGTTGTCTGGTAATTTTACATTGTGTGTCAGAAATTCTATTGTTATTGTTAAATATATTTACAAAAGAGGCATGTTCTCTTTATACCTAACGCTAACTTAAACAAACTTGTTTAATTATTAATTGTTATTTTTATTATTGATCATTCAGAAATGTAGCATGTTCGCTATGCCGACCACTGCTTAAAAAAACGGAATTTTACTTTACTCTCTTAGGCAAAGTTGTAGTCCTTGTCATAAAGAACAAAAATTGTGAACATAAAAATTCAAAAAAACTTCATCTTCAAAATCAAAATCGCAAAAACCTTAAAATTCGATTTTTTACCTTTTTTCCCCTGTCCATACAAAGCAAACCGTTCAAAATTCAAGGAAACAATCAACTATAAAATTGTAACTAAGATCTCAATAAACAACTTTCTAGAACATATGAACTTCCTAGGAATGATTCTTAACACCGTTTAGGTAGGTCAATATATGTTAGCAAGAAAAAACTAAAGGATTTAAGTGTTTTGTTTATAAACTAAAGCATACTTTTAGGCAGCTTAAAAAATTTATTTCGATTTTTTTAAAGTTTTTTGCGATTTTGATCTTGTAGATGAAGTTTTTTTGATTTTATATGTTCACAATTTTTGTTCTTTATGGCAAGGGCTACAACTTTGCTTCAGAGAGTAAATCAAAATTTCGAACAGTTTGCAAGATATGAGCCTGAGAAAATTATCACTTTTTATGCAAAAATTACACCGAGGCCCCAAATCTTTGGGGATCCATAAAGAAAAGTGTTTGACTTTGGGCAAAACTGGTAGACAGTTTTTGTTTTTGATCTTTTATCACGTACTGGTGTCCGTATATGGTTATATTCCATGACTTAAAAAATTACACACAGTGACTTTGGTTTAGATTAAAAAGGCTACGATGATTTTATTGTCATATTTTTTATTATTATTAAGCTCTATTTCTAGGAAATATATTACAATTTTCATTTACTCATTTCCATTGCAACTATTAAAAAAAACTATTTTTTTTGAGGTCAGAAATTGGAAAAAATAAAATATTTTATTTTTTCAAGTAGAGTTAAAGGTGTTTATTCCGCACAGTTCCGCTATAAAACTATATTTGGATTAATCTTTAAGGTGTTCACTTTAAGGTAAATCAAAAACATCTTGCGACCGCCATACATTTTTTCACTTTTCCAGTATGACCCCCAGAAAGAAAAAAGTACAAAAATAAAATATTTCCTTTTTTCAAGTTGAGTTTAAGCTATTTATTCCGGACAGTTCCGGCGTAAAACTATATTTGAGTTAATCTTTCAAATGTTCACTTTAAGGTAAATCAAAAACATCTTGCGACCGCCATACATTTTTTCACTTTTCCAGTATGACCTCCACTCTTTCAATAAAGAAAATTTTTGAAAAATGGGTAAAATCTTCCAAAATACATTGCAAAAAAAAGTTGGTTTTTTATAATCGTTTATATATTTGAACTCATTTTTTATATAATTCATAAGTGAGAAGAGAATGCAACGTGAATTTTGTCCAGTTAGATTTGGTCTAAACAAATTTATTAAAAACAAGTAAGAGAGCTCTATTCGGCTGTGCGGAATCTTATATACCCTTCACCAAATTATACTTAAAAATATTTTTTTTTTAATATTTTTATTTAAACAAAATTAATTTTTTTTTCCAATTTTTTTTTTAATTTTTTTAAAAAAATTTTTTTCCAATTTTTTTTTTTTTAATTTTTAAAAACTTTTTTTTTGTAAAAGAATTTATGACAAAAAAATTTTTTGGTAAAAAAAAATTCGGGTTGAAAAATAATTTTCCCGATTTTGAGCTATTGTAGGTCAAACTTACTTATAGCCTTATATAAATCGTTGCAATGGACTTTGAAATATCTATCATTAGATATCCATATTGTCTATATTAATGACATATTAATCCAGATATAGATAAAAAATAGGGGAAAAATCGAGGTTGTCCCGGTTTTTTCTCAGCCATTTTCGAGCCGGAAGAATTACCGATATATTGATATATGAATCATGTTTGTAAGTTATTAGGGGGCTACGGAAAGTTGATTTCAACATACAGACGGACAGACGGACATTGCTTTTTTCAAATTAAAGAAGTAAAGCAAAACTTCCCGCATATGACGCCTTGTTGAAGACAAAAACCGCTTTCAAAAGATACGTCATTTGTTGTGAATCTCGCCCAATATTTTCTAGGAATTCAACATTGTGGTTCCAAAATTTCTTTAAAATCGTTTATATTTGTTACTTTAAGTGTTTAGCTTGATATATTTCTAGTGAATTCGGCATTGTAAATGTTTCACTATGGGTACAAAAACATATTTGTTCAATTCACATTCGGTGTTGTATCGTTGTATGTCATAATTGTTTTGTAAATGTTTTGTTTTTTTTTCGAAAAATTTAGTTTAAAAAATATTTATGACATACAACTTACAACGCTATGACACCGCTTGTGAATTGGACAATTGTTTAAAACTTTTCAATATTTTCTATTAATTTCTCTCACCATCCACGTATTGATGTTTCCTATTATATTATCTACTCTAATATTTAATTAATCATTTTAAACAATATGTTAGGAAACTCAACCTCCTATCTAAAGCATCATATGCATAAAGCTTCACATTATTTATTTTGTTAAGAAAATTGTGCTTAAATAAGCAACAACAACAAAAAAATTGAATAAAATAAACAAATGAAAGAGAAAAAAATTAAAAAATAAATAAATTGTTGTATAATAAAACTCTTGAAGAAGTCTATAAAAAATATAAACGAAAATAACAAAAAGAAAGTAATACATAATATGTAAAGTAAAATGTGTCACACCTAGCAGTTCCAGGAGCCTGCCCTGAAATAGTGATTTTACCTATAATTTTTGGTGACAACTAGCTATAAACTACACGCAGAGAAAAAATATAATTGGGCACGGCTACTGTAACCATTTAAATAGTGTTACAATATTATTGTCACAGTAACCATTTACATGATTGTGGTAAACATAATATGGTTAATTTACGATTCACATGATTGTATCAACCATATATATGGTTACAGTAAACAAATATATGTTTGTGGCAACCATATTTATGATGAATAATTTTATCATAATACAGTGAGACCTCGATTATCCGTATTGGTCGGGACCGGAAGCATTCTGGATAATCAATTTTCCCTGTTAATTGAGTACCAATTTTGAGTAGTTTTTTTAAAGGATTTTATATACTATATGTTTAAATAATATAAGGATTTTATTAAATTTCGGACATATGCCCACAGCATTTCATTTTCTGGGTAGAGTAAGTTATTCTACGCATTTTTCAAAACTGCAGAAGTAACAGCGTTCCAAGCATTATTAATTGACAACAGTGCTTTCTTGATGTTAAACACTTTCTTAAATTCTTATCGATTGACGTGAATAGTTTTTGCACTATAGTTTTTCGATAATGACATTTGAAGCTCCATATTGCACCCTGATCCATAGGTTGGATCAAATACGTCACATTTGGTGTAGAAAATTGTATAAATCGTTCATTGTTGAGTTTTTCTATTCTATTGATATGAATTGTGGCAGCTATATCGTTTTTGTCCTAAGTTTGTGAATTCCATGTCGCTTTTTTGTTTAATTTTGAGTGGAATATTAATCCAGAACTTTTGGTTCCTCAGCAGTCTTTAAATATTTTCAGTTTCGAATGGGGAATTCCTTTTTTTCGTTTTATTCACATTGTGTTTGTTGTTCAAAAATAATCGAAAAAAATGTTGCTTATAATCCCGGATAATTGAGGTAATTACGGTTAATCGATGCAAAAAAGTTGAAATCGATCCAAAATTTGTTTCTTTTTCTTTCACGGATAATTGATGTTGCCGGATAATCGAGGCCTCACTGTATGTTGTTCTCAGATTATGATAAGCCTTAAGCCGAGAGCAACATCATATGAATGGTTGTCACAAACATATATTTGTTTACTGTAACCATATATATGGTTGATACAATCATGTGAATCGTAAATTAACCATATTATGCTTACCACAATCATGTAAATGGTTACTGTGACTATAATATTGTTAAAAAACTTGTAAAAATATTGAAATGGTTACAGTAACCATGCCCAACTATATTTTTTCTCTGCGTGTAGCTACGTTTCTAGTTATTTTAATACGTGCATGTCCTAAGCAGGTGATTAATTGAAACTTTTGGTTTAAAATGAGACTGTATGATAGCTTGTCCAAATTAGTGAAGGCATTGGATTCACATACAGGTTACATAGAATCAGTTATCTTACTACCTACCTAACTGGTTACTGGATTAGCTACATAACCAGTTATTTTAACATATACAGTGATAATCGGTCAGTTAAAAAGACATTCCAATAAACGATTGCTTGTAAACAAACCTTCATCCGACAATTCTCCAATAGATTACTTCTGGTTTGTAAAATAACTACTTAATAAAATGCAGTACACAATAAAAATTTAAAGTAACTTCACTCTAGATTACTTAGAGACACTTAAGTGACAATTGACTTGATGCTAGGTTACCTGAAATATATAAAATAGCCAATTGACTTCTATTTACACTACAAATAACACAATGTCAAATATGGGCAATTCCACGAGAATCGCTACCACGACTGAAAAACCATTGAAACTTTTTTTCAAGATGATTTGAATAGAAGAAAATAATAAAATGTTACTATGTGAAAGTATTTAAATCATATTACAACATTTTAAAGACAAAAATAATAGTTTAAACTGATTGTATTTAATTTTTTAATGTTTTGGGTGTGTTCTAGGCTAAAATTACGGCGAAAACTAGGCTCCCAATTAGCTTGTAGTATGGAATGAATTTGACTCTGATTGTTTTTTTGCTATTGTCAAATTGTTTATTGAAACCGAATGTATATTTTCTATTCACTTTTTAGTTTTTGTATACATACATATATTTACAGAATACATATTGTTTTATTATAAGAGAGAAATCTGTCACGTACGGTATGTCACGTACGATATTAAATTTTATTTATTATAAAATCATTTAAGGATTGTTTTTATTTAAATATGATGGATTGTAAAGGCAAAATATTTCGTTTAGTGTAAGAAATTAAAAGAAAACATAACGACTCTCACGATTCGAATATTTTCGCATATTTCTACATGTACCACAAAATGAGTTCCGTTTTATGTCACGTACGATATACCCTTATTGCGCTCAATATTTTGGACAACAACATTTCGAAAGAACTTTTTATTTTTTTTTCAAATATAGTGCCCTCTGAATGGAACATAAAGACCAAATTATTTTGCAGATACTCGTATTTTTGCAAAATTTATTCCACTCTATAGGCGTGAAAATGTCACGTACTATGATATGGAATTGCCCATATGTCAATTGGAGTTAGTCAAGTGACCAGATATTAGTGAAAATTACTGTTTATGATTTATACATTGACTACTTGCTTAATCTTAGATCGTGGGAGTGGTAGAGGACTAGTTACCAGACTAGCCAAAAGAGGTCACTATTGGTTTTTAGTGATATGATGTCTGCTGATCATGGATGTTGTATAGTATTTGTTATTTTTTCAGAAATGTGACATGAGACTGTCCTTAGACGGGACAATTGGTCTCCAATTATCCAACTAAAGTAGTCAATTTACACCTTGCTAGATAACAGGGGAACTGCTGAAATCGCGTCGGTATATTTTTTAAGTATTAGCAAAAGGGTTACATTGCCCTCTTAAGAACTAGCGGTTTCAGTTTCAGAATATTTTTGTAAATGTTTCCTTATGTATTGTAAGTATGTATGTATGTCTACATGAGCGTGTGTTTTGCTAAATAAAATAAAATACTTTTAATATTGGATTACAATATGTGTAAGAGTATTTTTTTGTTCTAAAGTATTTTGAGACTTATAAGGGATTTCTTACTTATTGTTAATGTAACAGACATGAAATATGTGACAATAAATACTCGTTCAACGGCCATTTTCAAGATGACTTTTCTAAAACAAGAGAACCCAACATTATTCAAACAGTCTTCAACGATAATCTTGCCAAAATGTCTCTAACATTTTCTTAGACGAGAACTTTAACTACATTATCGCCCTTAAGATTGTCAATGAGTTTTTGGAAATGATATTCTTGGTATGCTTTAAGCGATAGTAGTATCCACATTAGAGATGATGATAGTGGGGTAGGCGATAATATTCTGAAGTTGTCGCCAATGTTCCAATTAATGACATTTTTAATCAAAAGATCTCTAGGCAGAACTTGACATTTGCAATTTGAAAATACCTAAAATGTTGACTACATTTTCATATAAATTCTATGATAAGAGCAGCGTTTAACGAGTTAGTCATGTTTTATTTCAGGTCTATATGCTCTCATCCAACCATGACATATTAAAGTCTGGCAAGAGGTTTTTCTGTTCGTTCTTAGACAGTTTGTCAAATTATGTTAATGTTTACATTTGAATGTGTCTTAAAATAAATGTGCGTATGCAAAGTAATGGGATTTTTCTGTTACTTGCACATAAACTGGAGAGGTGAAATGTGTCAATACAATTACCCAGTGAACAATGAAATATTTTTTGGTAATTTGATCTTTAACAAAGACATTTCCATAAATAGCGCAAATTTGAAAAATAAATATTGAATGGAAGTAAAAATAAAACATGAGTTGGTGGGGTGCTACATTAGTTTTGTCAACAAAATATTATTTTGTCTGAAAATAACTTTTAATTGCTAACAAATGCCACCATAATCATTCCGAAAATACTATGAATAACTCGGTTCAATACCCAATGAGCCCAAGTGAAATATAAATACCCAATGGAAATCTAAGGCCATTCATAATTCTATATTATCTATTTAAAAACTCCTGGCTGATCGAAATGTTTACCAAGGATACAATGAAACCTTTTGAAGATACAAATAAAAAGAAACAACGATTCTTGTGGGAAGTTGTTGGAAATAAGAACAAGTAAGAGTGTCATATACCCACCACCAACATAAGACTGACATCGATTTTTTTTAATTTTCTATAAAAAAAAAATCATTTTGATCAGATTTTGCATATTTTCAATACTAAATTTTTTATGGCTACCACTATTCTATTGACATTTAGAAATAATGGACGATTGTGTATGCCAGAAATGCTGCTTCAAAGCTATAAAAGAAAATGATCATTACTTGCTATGAAAAATGTTTCCATTACGATAACCCGAGGCTTAAGAGATCGTATGTGAAGCCTGTACCCCGTTTCTGTAACTTGTGAGAAGTTTTCGCATCGAAAAAAATTTAAAAATTCTACTTTTCTATTTTGAGTTGCTGAAATCTGATCAGACCATCACAGAGAAACTGTACCGAAGCTCTGATTCGTTTGAAGCTAACATTAAAAGAAAACACCCAGAATATGTGGCCAAACATGAAACCGAAATATTTCATCATGACAATATTAGGCCACATATTGCAATACCTGTTAAAAACTGTTTAGAAAGTGGTTGGGAAGTTTTGCCTCTCCTGCTTTATAGTCCACACCGTGCTCCGTCCGACTACTATTTGATTCGATCGATCACTTTGGAATAGAGTAGCCGATATTGGCTTAATTCGTTATTGGACTAAAAAGATGAGCACTTTTGGATCCGAAAAGGTACAATGGCCAATTAAAAAAAATACCGAATTTTTAAGACATACACCAAATGTTATCTGTAATTTATTTAAAGAAAACTCATTTATTGTAGGCCCTATTGTGCCTTCAACACACAAAAAGACAGACAGACGAACATACATAGATAGATCGTCTTCGAATTATATAAGGATCAAGAATATAAAACTTTTATGGATATGCGATGAAAACACATTCCCTATAAGGTGTCCTAAGAGATAAGATAAGAGGTAGTCATTATGTGGCCTTCGGCAGTCTTTATTTTTGGTAAACTATGTAATATAAATACATATTTTAGTTTTTTAAAAAATATAACCATTTACGGACATCACTACGTGATAAAAGACAAAATAAAAAAAGACCCGTATCTTCCAGTTTTGGCCAAAGTCATGTACCTTTTTTTGGGGCATTGGTGTCATTTTTGCATAAAAGTTATCATATTCTCAGGCTCATCTTGCAAACAGTTTGGTATTTTGATTTACTCTCTGAGGCAAAGTTGTAGCCCTTGCACAGTGGTTTAGAAACTTTTTTTTTGGCAATAATTCGGTATCTTGGGAAATATTGGAGCTATTGTTATTAAATTTCACGTGGTTTGAGCTGAGGTATTTTTGAGTTGATTTACGTTTGTTCAGCTTCCTAGCGCTAATAGGGTCCAGTGCGTAGCCCCTCAAATTTCCTCATCTCGGATCTCAAATTTTTTTAAAAAAATCGCCAAAAATCCATTTATGATCCGAATGAACTAAAATTTTAAATATAAATAGTACTTGAGAGGATCTACAAAAATCTCTATTAGTTGAAGAGATATTCAGGTTTATTTTTTTTAGTTTTATCTTTTTATGTTTTTTTTAGATATGGCGGGCCTACGGAGGGTCGAAATTTATTACTAAAATATCAGCTATATTCGCTATAAAATTCTAAAGAAAATAAAAGAAACTTGTTATCTCCTCCCTATAAAAAGTTATACGCATTTAACTTTGGAACTTGTAAAAAGGGCCGTATTTTTTAGTTTTTTCCCAAAAAAGCCCATATATTTTTTCTTTTGTACAAAAAAATTTTCTTCGAGACTATATAGAATTTTTGTATGATCCGCAAAGACAACTTAATTAAAAATCGAGTAAAGAAAAATTTAGCTCACTTTAGCGCACATATCACCCCGCAGACCTATCCAAACATGGACAATTTAAAAAAAAAAATTTGGTATTGAGTAAAAAATTCTAAAAAGGCAAAGCACCGATCCACGAAGAAGCTTGTATAACCCCATATGTTACTTAAATACTTACTAAGTTTTTTTACTATCACACGGCAAATAACGTCACAGTGGGGACTTTTCTAAAAAAACTCAGTTTTTGGAACACATTTTCCCCGTTTTAGGAATTTCGGTATTTGAGAATAAAGTATGTCAAAAATTCTAATGCCATTGATTTTAGGACATTTGGGTCAATATTGGTTCCAAGTCTTGTTATAATACCTTGAACTGTTAAAATTTTACATTAATTAATATTTTATATTTTTATTCTTGGAAAATCACCATATTATAATTTTTTTAGTTTTTAAGGTAAATGACGTCCCAAAGTTTTATAAAATTATTTAGATTTATTAAATTATCAATCCTCAAGTCATAATGTTTTCAACAATATCAAATACTTATATTAAAAGGCTTTATCAAAAAATATTAAAGGCTTCTCAGAACTTCCACAAACCTTGCCTCCTTTGACAATTTTGTACGTTTTTTCATATAATGTGTGCAAAATTAAAAAAATAAAAAATAAATTAATAAACCTGAATATCTCTTCCACTAATAGAGACAACCTACACTTGCAAGGGTATTTAGATCTTCTCAAGGACTATTTATATTTCAAATTTCAGCTCATTTGGATCATAAATGGATTTTTGGCGATTTTTTAAAAAAAATTTAGACCCGAGGTGACTACATTTGAGGGATTACGGACATTCCCCGATTATCGCAATGAAACTCAACAAACGTAAATCAACTCAGAAACACCTCAGCTCAAACCATGTGAAATTTCGTAAGAATATCTCCAATAGTTCCCAAGATACCGAATTATTTCCAAAAAAGAACAAAAATTGTGAACATATAAAATCAAAAAAACATCACCTTCAAGATCAAAATCGCAAAAAAAACTTAAATTTAATTCAAGGAAATAATCGACTACAAAAATGTACCTAAGATCTCAATAAACAACATATGAACTTCCTAGGAATGATTCTTAAAACCGTTTATGTAGGTATAAGTTAGTAAGAAAAAACTAAAGGATTAAGTGTTTTGGACCATAAAATATTAAATTATTATAAACCAAAGCATACTTTTAGGCAGCTTTAAACAAATTTATTTCGAATTTTTTAAAGTTTTTTGCGATTTTGATCTTGAAGATGAAGTTTTTTTGATTTTATATGTTCGCAATTTTTGTTCTTTATGACAACAAAAACTTTGCCTCAGAGAGTAAATCAAAATTCCGAACTGTTCGCAAGATATGAGTCTGAGAAAATGATTCCTTTTATCAAAAATGACACCAAGGCCCCAAATCTTTGGGGGCCCATAAAAAATGTGCATGACTTTGGTCTTTTATTTTGGATTTTTCTTCAAAATAACTATCCGTATATGGTTATTATTTTTCATGTTGTACTGTGTTATTTAAAAACAAAAGGCTAAAAGTTCTATGGGGCTTTTAAAAACACCATTTATTTGCAAGTCTAAAGGTGTTTGAGTTGTTTTGTAAGTGATTTTTGCGATTTTTCTGAGTTGCAATAGAAAAATTCTTCAAATATATCTAACATATAATCTTGTTGAGTAACATGAATATTGTGCAATGACAAACTTTTACATACTCTTATCATCAAACTAAATGATACACAACGAAATAACAATGAAAACACTTTCCTTAAGGGTAGTAAATATTTTTCAAAAGTAATAGCAAAGCAATGAATATGATTTTACTACGTTATGCTAGAAATGTTCAAAGTTTATTTAATTACTACCAAATAAATTACTATTTCAATCAAGAATTATTCAAACACGTGCTAAAATAATGAGTTCATTTGCCAAAAGTTCATAGGAAAAGTTTTTTCTTTCGCTGGGTTATTTTATTTTAATTTGTTTGTTTCAGCAATGAGGAGTAACAATGTCAAAGTGAAGTGTAAGAAATTGATTATTGATATGTATTTGAGTCTAAGGCTTATTTGGCAAGTGTTTAATTTGACATGACTTAGTGTGTATAATAATATGTACAACTAAACAAAAGTAAGTAAGTATGTAAATATGTAAGTTAAATAAACATAACCATTAAGCTGTATTAAGGAAAAGTTAATAAAAATGAAAATAAAATTTAAATAGAAGCTTAAAAGTAGGCTACAGTTTATGAAAACAAAGTTATCTTTAAGGTATGCTATAAATTTAAGAACAATAAAGCTATAAAAGCCAATAAGAACTTATTTTTTTACAACTAAAAATCACCTTAAAACTTTGCTGCTATTTTTTAGAAATTTTGGTTAAAATTTTTTTTAATAAAAAATTTTTTTTCCATTTTTAATTAGCCAATTGCCGTATTTAATTAAGCATAATGATATACAAACGAGTTTTTTGTGTTTTTTTGTTTTTCCTTTCTCAAGTTTGAGAGTGGCCTAAAATTATGCTTTTATTTTTAGATGTTTTTATGAACCAAAAAAAGTATACTCGTATAGTTTTTGTTTTTTTTGGTAGTAATAGTTTACCCATTATACTGTAGTATATTTTGTTGCTGTTGTTTCTTACCTAAGAGTCTGCTTTAAATAACTAGCTACACAAATTTTATAAACTCACTAACGAAATACATTTTTTTTCATATTACCCTTATATTCTTTACTCTGGCCAGGCCATATATTTAGTTTTGGGGGAAACTGCAGATCATTTCTCTCTATTAATTTAAACAAAGAGTTTTTTTTTACCTCATGATTTTATCATGGTAATGTGTTTTTTGGCTATTTTTATCACGGTATTCGTGTAAGTGGCCTTGTTTGTAAAGCATAGAAAAAAAATAAAATATTAAAATTCAAATTAAACTTTACAAGTAATGCGTCTTTGTTTAATATATTTATGGACAAAAAGTAAAAAAAGGAGTAAATACAAGAAACTTAAATTTTGGGTGTTGTGTGGCTATTGTTTGGCTTGGCAGGGTTGTAATATAGCCCATAAATATGCAACATTTTACTTTGTAAGAACATAAATATTCGTTTGTGTTTAAAAAGGAATTGGAATATAAATATGTTTTGTTTATAAATAAAGATTTTTAGTTAAAAGCTGTAATTTTACTAATTCATCACAAGTCATGCTCTTTTTTTTATATGCCCCCAAAGATTTGGGTCCTCGGTGTCATTTTTGCAAAAAAGTTATAATTTTCTTAGGGTCATATCTAGCAAACAGTTCGGAATTTTGATTTACTCTGTGAGGCAAAGTTGTAGCCCTTGTGATAAAGAACAATAAATATGAATATTTAAAATCAAAGAAACTTCATCTTCAAGATCAAAGTCGCAAACAACTTTAAAAAATTCGAAATAAATTTTTTTAAAGCTGACTAAAAGTATGCTTTAGTTTATAATAATTTAGTTAATGGCTCAAAACATAGAGAAAACACATAGAGTGGAAACTCTCCTGTCAAAGACCTAACTCAGTTGTCAAAAACCTATGTGGTGAGAATGTATTAGTAAAAAAAACTATGTGAAAACAAAAACAACACTCGTGTGTGTAACTTTTTTGAGTAATTTTTTTGTTTGAGTTTTTTTTCTAGTTTCCGCTCTATGTTCTCTATGGCCCAAAACACTTTAATCCTTGAGTTTTTCTTACTAACTAATATTGACCTACCTAAACGGTGTTAAGAATCATTCCTAGGAAGAAAGTTGTTTATTGAGATCTGAGGTACATTTTTGTAGTTGATTGTTTCCTTAAATCCTTAAAATATGGACCTGAACTGGGGAAAAATTCGAATTTTTTAAAGTTTTTTGCGATTTTGATCTTGAAGTTTTTTTGATTTTCAGAAAAAAATTATATATTTTGCCATCATAAAAGCTTTTTTAAAAAAAAAATAAATTTATTTTAATTTTTATATAAAAAAAGTTTGGGAAAAACTTTTTATACAAAAAAGTGTTTCCACACTAAAAGCTTTTGTCTTTTTTAACATAAAGTATTTTTATACCCTACACCACCATAGTGGGGAGGGTATAATGCGTTGATGCAGATGTTTGTAACGCCCAAAAATATTAGTCTAACACCCACCTTAAAGTATACCGATCGACTTAGAATAACTTTTTGAGTCGATTAGACGATGTCTGTCCGTCTGGTTGTCTGGCTGGTTGTCTGTCCATGTAAACCTTGTGCGCAAAGTACAGGTTGCAATTTTCAAGATGTTTCGATAAAATTTGGTGCATACAATTATTTTGGCCTAAGGACGAAGCCTATTGAAACTGGCTGAAATCGGGCCATTATTTCACCTAGCCCCCATACAAATGTCCTCCCGAAATTGGACTTTATCGGTCATAAATGTTTAATTTATATATGTATCTCCACAAATTCCGCTAAAAATAAGTTTCATATACACAAAATTCATGTCACCAAATTTTGTTACGATCGGTCCATAATTAGTCATAGCTCCCATATAGACCCGCTTCCGGAAATCACTTTAACGTGCATAAATCACTTAAAAATTATAAAAAAAACATAGTTAACTTCAATTTAGACATAAATCACACGACCTAATTTCATGGTGATCGGTCTATAATTGGTCATAGCTCCCATATAAGGCCCACTTCCGAAAATCACTCAAAAATATAAATTATTGAAATTTTAAAATAAAAATGTTATTGCTCTTTTACTTAGTGTAGGGTATTATATGGTCGGGCTTGACCAACCATATTTTCTTACTTGTTTGAAATAAATATTTTTTATAATAAGCTTATTCATAATAAGCTTATTTAATTTATTAAAAAAAAACTAATACATTTTTCACAATTAGAGCTTTTTTAAAAAAATAAGCTTTTTGTGTAATAAAAGCTTTTTGATATTATTATAAAAAAGGTTTTTTAATAAAATTTTGTTTAAATATTTTTCTTCAATATAAAGCTTTTTTTGAAAATATTGGGTCTATGACTTAAAAATGCGGTATAACAGGCAAATGAACAGATGCCATATTAATGAAATTTAAAATCTATTTTTAAAAAAAATTTTATTTTGAAAAAAGTCAAATCAATTTTTTTATATTGTTTAATAAAACAATATTTCGGTAAAAAATTTATTTTATAAACATTTCTCCACTTTTAAGTCAACAATGTTTAGCCCTAAAGCTCACTAGCACTGAAGTTTCATTGCATAACGGGAAACTGCTGTTTCCAAAAGCTTTTGTGAGCTTGTATTTGCAAATAACCACCTTCGTAACTAAATTAATAAAACAGAAAAAATAAATTAAATTGAATTAGCAACACACTACCTATTACATCTCTATTATTTTTTTTTTACAATCTTTGCAGAAAAACCCCACTTTTCAAACCAAAATTCCCTGTTGTATGGCGTTGTTTTAAAACACAGCAAGCTACCAGTTAGTAATTAATGTATGCTTGCTTTTTTTCTTTCTTTCATTCTTTCAATTTCTTTACATACTTTCATTTATTTTTAATTTTTTTACTCTATACATAATTAAAACTCATTTTATTTGCTTAAAAGTAAAGAAAATAAAAAGAACAGGGAAACCACAACCTTGAGTTGCATTGCAAAAAGGAAAGAACATGAAAAATGCAACAGAAAAAAAGCATACTTTTAGGTTTCATCATTTTGTTATACTTTTTTAAAACTCATAAATAATATTATGTATTTTCTTTTTATGCTTTGGTTTAGTTTTGCAAAACAGGTTTTACATTAATATTTTTTTTAAGCTAAAAAATACTTACTTTCACTTGCGCTTATATGTTTGTGGAAACTATTTCGTGTGTAAGTTTAGCACCCCTGAACTTATGCTTTAATTTAAAAATTTCTTTATATTGACAAATATTTTATGCTACTCTAATTTTTCTTTAGTTCTTTTTAATTTAAAAATAACGCAACCGTTATTTTTGATATTTATATGTGTGTATTTTTCTAATTTTGTGTCCATTTCGTTTCATTATTATTATTATTTTTTTGTTTATTATTTTGGGGAGTGGGCGTTTGTGCAGATCTTTGTAACGCCCAAAAATATACCGATCGACTTAGAATCACTTTCTGAGTCTATTAAACGATGTCCGTCCGTCCGTCTGGTCGGCTGGCTGGCTGGCTGGCTGGCTGGCTGTCCATGTAAACCTTGTGCGCAGAGTACAGGTCGCAATTTTGAAGATATTTCGATCAATATTGGTACATATTATTTTTTCGACTCAAGGACCAAGCCTATTAAAACTGGCTGAAATCGGTCCATTATTTCACCTAGCCCCCATACAAATGTCCTCCCGAAATTGGACTTTATCGGTCATAAATGTTTAATTTATAAATGTATCTCCACAAATTACGCTCCAAATAAGTTTTATATACACAAAATTCGTGTCACCAAATTTTGTTACGATCGGTCCATAATTAGTCGTAGCTCCCATATAGACCCGCTTCCGAAAATCACTTTAACGTGCATAAATCGCTTAAAAATGTTGGTATACACACAAAATTCAACATAGTTAACTTTAATATAGACATAAATCACACGAACTAATTTCATGGTGATCGGTCCATAATTGGTCATAGCTCCCGTATAAGGCCCACTTCCGAAAATCACTCAAAAATATATATTATTGAAATTTTAAAAGAAAAATGTTTTTGCTCTTTTACTTAGTGTAGGGTATTATATGGTCGGGCTTGACCGACCACACTTTCTTACTTGTTTTATTTCTATTTATTTATTTGTTTGTTGTGAAAAGTAAATTTTGTAATAAATATTTAATACACTAATGTCGCAACAATAATTTTGATTACACAAAGTATTTTTTAAGTTTAAGGGATTATATTTTAGCAAAATTCTTAAGTATATAATATTCCTTTGAAGTTTAGAAATACTGTTGAAGTTTGCAAAAAAAAAATGAAATATTTGCTGCCATCTAAAAATAAATATTGTCAGAAGCTTAGTGATTTTAGATTTAATTGATATCAATACAGTAGTATGATGCATTAGTAACTGTCTAAGTTTTATTTAGTTTCTCTTTTATTTTTTCTATTTAAAAATTTTGTCATTAAAATTCTATCCGAAAAATCTTTTAAAGTTTTCATGACAATGTCTGTCTGTTTGAATAGTTTCTGTAACACGATTAGAAACGGTGTTTACCTCTTAATGCCTTTTACAACAATTGTTCTCTTTCACCGTAAAGTAGAAAAAAACTTTTCTCATTATCGTGGTAAAAGTATTAAAAGTAAGAAAATATATAAAGGAAAAAAAAGAAAACTAAATAATAAAAACAGCGTTTGCTATTTCATTTCATATCAGCTCCACTCCATTAGTTTTTTTTCCAACCAGTAGCTATTTAGGGTTGCTAAAAGAAAGTACTAAAAGTATGTTAGAAAATGTACCAAAAATATACATTTTTTTGGGGGAAACAGATCCGTCAGAAATAAATGGTCAGCCAAATCAATCTAATAAATGGGCAAAAATCGAAATTCAGACTTTTCAAGTCGAAAATTCCAGATTGACCAGATGTTGTCTCCTAGTCATTTAACACTTACTGGTACTTTTGGGAAAACAGTACTGCATCTGGTAGAACAAATACGTTTAATATAAAGTACTTAAATTAAATCATTTATATGAAATTGTATTTTTCTGCTTACAATTGTATTGCGTCCCTGGTGGCAAGAGCTGTCATTCGACAATCAATGTATAGTGTAAGAGAATGTGTGTTAACACTATTTAAGTTGTGTGTTTGTACAACATTTCTGTTACGAAGAATTTAAAGTTCTTAATGCAAGTGTTATCACAGCACTACACTACATATAATATAATAAATACACCAAAACTAACACTATGCCTGATACACACACATCACATTTATACACTTAGAGATTTTAAAACACTAATACTTAGATAACTATGCTGTCTATGGATGGAAACACGAAGTGAGAATTGCCCTACAACCCATGGAGCTAGTAAACTGCTACTAGTTACCCTTCAATCTATTAGTAGTCTAACTAACTAACTAACTAACTAACTAACTAACTAACTAACTAACTAACTAACTAACTAACTAACTAACTAACTAACTAACTAACTAACTAACTAACTAACTAACTAACTAACTAACTAACTAACTAACTAACTAACTAACTAACTAACTAACTAACTAACTAACTAACTAACTAACTAACTAACTAACTAAATAACTAAATAACTAAATAACTAACTAACTAACTATTACACTGCGTGCAATTTTTTAAGTCATGGCAATAACCATATACGGACACCAGTACGTGATAAAAGACCAAAAAAATTACCGGTATCTTCCAGTTTTACCCAAATGCATGCACTTTTTTATGGGCTCCCAAAGATTTGGGGCCTCGGTATAATTTTTGCAAAAATCATTTTCTCATTGAAAACGGTTAGGAATTTTGAGTTATTCGCTGAGGTAAAGTTGATGTAGCCCTTGTGAACATATAAAATCAAAAAACAAGTAAGAAAATATGGTCGGTCAAGCCCGACCATATAATACCCTACACCGAGTAATTGAGAAAAAACATTTTTCTTTTAAAATATCTATAATTTATATTCGTGAGTGATTTTCGGAAGTGGGCCTTATACGGGAGCTATGACCAATTATGGACCGATCACCTTGAAATTAGGTCGTGTGATTAATGTCTTAATGAAAGTTATTTATGTTGAATTTTGTGTATATACCAACATTTTTTGGAGATTTATGCACGTTTAAGTGATTTTCGGAAGCGGGTCTATATGGGAGCTATGACTAATTATGGACCGATCGTAACAAAATTTGGTGACATGAATTTTGTGTATATGAAACTTATTTGAAGAGAAATTTGTGTAGATACATATATAAATTAAACATTTATGACCGATAAAGTCCAATTTCGAGAGGACATTTGTATGGGGGCTAGGTGAAATAATGGACCAATTTCATACAGTTTCAATAGGTTTCGTCCTTGGGCCGAAAAATTTATATGTACCACATTTGATTGAAATATCTTCAAAATTGCGACCTGTACTCTGCGCACAAGGTTTACATGGACAGCCAGCCAACCAGCCAGACGGACGGATGGACGTCGTTTAATCAGAAAGTGATTCTAAGTCGATCGGTATACTTTAAGGTGGGTGTTAGACCAATATTTTTGGGCGTTACAAACATCTGCAGAAACGCATTATACCCTCCCCACTATGGTAGTGTAGGGTATAAAAAATATTCTTCAAGATCAAAATCGTAAAAAACTTTAAAAAATTCAAAATAAGTTTAGAAATAAATTTTTTTTAAAAACTGCCTAAAAGTATGCTTTAGTTTATAATTTAATAGTTCGTGGCCCAAAACACTTAATTCTTTCAGTTTTTTTCTTACCAACTTATATTTACCTAACTTAACGGTGTTAAGAATCATTCCTACAAAGTTGTTTATTGAGATCTTAGGTACATTGTTGTAGTTGATTGTTTCCTTGAATTTTGAACGGTTTCCTATGGACCTGAATAGGGAAAAAAGGTAAAAAATCTAATTTTTTAAAGTTGAGATTTTGATCTTGAAGATGAAGTCTTTTTGATTTTATATGTTGACAATTTCTGTTCTTTATGACAAAGGCTGCAGCTTTGCCTCAGAGAGTTAATCAATATTCCTAACTGTTTACAAGATATGAGCCTGAAAAAATTATCACTTTTTTTGCAAAAAAGACACCGAGACACTAATCTTTTGGTGTTTTATCACGTTCGTGTTGCACTATGTATTTTAACTAAAGTCTGTTTCTGATGTTATATCGTGAATTAATATAAATATTCTTTTAAGGGCATAATAATGCAGCAGACAAAAGTACAATGTTTGATTTAGACACGATATCTCTAAGTCTTCAAGTGATATTTTATTATTTAATGATAAGAAGCTTCATACTTCCTAAAACTTAATGCTGCGAAAACTCCACTTTGTCCCCTCTTCAATATGATACCAATTCCACTAGTTTAAAATGAAAAATTTAATTTCTAATTGCCCTTATCTGACATTGAACTACACGCAGAGAAAAAACATGGTTGTGGTAACCATAAACTAAGAGCAACATATTATGATCAGATTTTTGCTTGTAGTCCAAAACATATTATGATCATTATTAGTATCATAAAATATCATAATATGTTCTGAAATAATCAAATTATGATAAAAATCAATCATAATATGTTTTGAAATAATCATGTTATGATATAAATCAATCATAATATGACCCAAAGTCATCATATTTATGACCCAATTAAATCATATTATGATACAATTAAATCATATTATGATCCAAAATAATCATATTATTATTAAAATTTATTTTTGGAAATACAAAATTTTAATAGGTTTTAATTTTAAAGTACTAAATTCACAATTAAAATATTATTTGATTAAATCAAATTTATTGTTATTCGCTCTAGGAAAGCTAAAGATAATATACAAATAAAACTATAGAGCGAATGGGAATTACAGACACTCAAAATTTACTTGTAAAAATAACATAGCTGAGACAAACACCAACACTCACAAATGGTGGAAAAAAAGACTATTGAAAGTAAACATATTTTGTTTGCATGTTAAACATATTATGACTACATTTATTATTATTTAGTTGTTGTAAACATATTCTGTTAACATCTTAAACATATTATGACTACGCGTGTATAAACTTAACATTTAATGGTTGTACATAAAAATAATATGTTTACCTAATTATCATTATTAGTTGTTCGAAAACCATATTCTTATTTATAATTGCGATGAAAATATAAACGTTTACAGTAACTATAATATTGTTGAAATTAAATTAAAACAATAATTATATGTTTACGACAACAATATATTGTTACAGAGAACATAGTATAGTTGTCGTAACCATGTCCAACCATGTTTTTTCTCTGCGTGTAGAGAATATCAGTTTAGTTTTTCGTTTTTGAATATGACATAGAAAGTTCTCATTTAAAAAGTTACCTCTTTTAAGCCTGCAGGGTTGTGTTAAAAGCTAGTTAGTGATAGTGTTAGTAGTAGTATTTGAAAGCTTGTTATATGTATTTAGTTTTTATATCATTTTTTGTTGTTCATTGTTGTTTTGTTTTCTATACTTTTGGCCGGGTTTAAGTTGTTTAAGTTGTTCGTGGCATACTTTTAGGTGTAATGTTGTATTCTGTTCTCTCTATACCGTTGAAATTGTTGTTATCCATTGTTTTTTTTGCTGTTATTGTTGTGTGTTATTTAGTGGTAACGAAAATTTTAAGTACTAATTTTTGTTAAAAAGAGATTTAAGTATATTTTTGGGTGTGTTTATATTTATACATACACAAATACTTTATTCTTTAGGGTAAATGATAGCGGAGTTTATTTTATAAGCTGTTTTGATTTTTAATTTAAACCGTTTTTACGGTAAAGTGTGCAATGTATGGTTACGGTTACATAATAAGCTACTGGTGGGAATAAGTAATGAATATTAGAGAATTGTTTAAAAGTTTTAAATAAAAAAATAAGTTTAATACACTTCATAAACAAAAATGATATTTACACAACTTTTAAAACTTATGGTTTACTTGTTCTGTTTAAAACACACAACTCTAGACCTCTTTAAATATTGTTAATAGAGTGTTAATATTTTAAAACTGTTAAAGACTCATAAATTTTCAAGTTAATAAAATAGAAACACAAATAAGTAATAATTAACTCACACTTTCTTTAGCATAAATTTAATGGCCCCTAAAAATATGCTAATTATTTAAGATTGCTTTTTTTTATGTAACAATTGAGAGCGTGAAAAATAATAAAATTTTTATTACTCTTTGCCAAGACAATTCATTAAGCAATTATATTTACGGTTCCCCATATTTCTAAATAAAATTTAATGTTTAAATGAATTTAAAATTTACTTACTCTCTTGCATAGGAAAAAAAAACTGTCCCATAATTCTTAAAACAAAAAAATGTTTTCAAATAATAATTCAAACTAATACACACAAACACACAGAGGCCTGCAAATACACATAAAACAAACATAAATTTTGCAGTCTATGCAGTATGAAGAGCGACAATCTGAAGCAGAACAGGAGCAGTAACAGCCAAATAGTTGTAAAAAACTGAATGTTGATTATTTTATGAATGTTTTCATTTCGTTTCATTTATTGTTGTTGGCTTTTTTCTAAGTCAGCTCTGGCTGTTTTTATGCACTGCATGCCTGCTGATGTGTGTTGGGTTTTTTTTTTGTAGATCCTAGAACAATATTTTATTTTAGAACAAACTCAGGAAAAAGGATATTTAAGAATAGTTACGGATGTATGTATGCTTCTACTCTAATGCCAGGATTTTTCTTCCTTTGCCTTAGTACTGCATCATTGTCATCATTATCATCTTTGTTATGATGTTTATGATGGTGATGACGATGATAGAATAAATCTTTTGGTTAACAGACATAACGTTTAATTGTTGTATGAGTACACTGGCAAAAAATTGCATAAATAATTTAGTAAATTTTTATTTTTATAACCTGCACCAAGAGTGGCCAATTGCGACCCCACAAATTATATATATTCTGGGTCATTATATATAACGAAGTTGATATGGCCATGTTCTTCTATATGTTGAAATCAACTTTCCGTAGCCCCCAAATAACTTACAAAATTGATTGATACCACAATATATCGGGAGTTCTGAGATTTAAGGAAAAAACAGGGACAACCTTGATTTTAGGCCTATTTTGTATCTATATCTGGATTAAGCCAATAATAAAAAAAAAAGATTTTTGTTTACCTTTTTTCCCCTTTTCAGTTCCATAGGTAGCAAACCGTTCAAAATTAAAGGAAACAATCAACTACAAAAATGTACCTAAGATGTCAATAAACAACTTTCTAGAACATATGAACTTTCTAGGAATGATTCTTAACACCGTTTAGGTAGGTCAATATACGTTAGTAAGAAAAGCTCAAGGATTTAAGTGTTTTGGCCCATAAACTATTAAATTATAAACTAAAGCATACTTTTTTAGGTAGCTTTAAACAAATTTATTTAAAATTTTTTAAAGTTTTCTGCGATTTTGATCTTGTAGATGAAGTTTTTTTGATTTTATATGACAATTGTTGTTCTTTGTGACAAGGGCTACAACTTTGTCTTAGAGAGTAAATCAAAATTCCGAACTGTTTGCAAGATATGAGCCTGAGAAATTTTTTCAAGTTTTTTGCGATTTTGATCTTGTAGATGAAGTTTTTTTGATTTTATATGTTCACAATTGTTGTTCTTTATGACAAGGGCTACAACTTTGTCTTAGAGAGTAAATCAAAATTCCGAACTGTTTGCAAGATATGAGCCTGAGAAAATTATCACCTTTTTGCAAAAATGACACTGATGTCCCAAAAAAGTGTATGACTTTGGGCAAAACTGGGAGACATGGGTCGTTTTTTTTTGTTAGTAACTTCAAAAATATAGGGGGTAAGATTTTATCGTAAGTTAATGTTTACATGTTACAGTAAACGAATTTTATCGTAAGCGACACACAGTGGTATAGAAAAAAAAGAGGGAAATAAATCTGTAACTTTGAAATGATTAGATTGGTTTGAATGAAATTTCACATGCACAAAGAAGAAGTGTTGTCGAGTTTAAGTTTTAAACGTGGACCTCATGGACCCACCAGACCAATGGTCCTCAAAGTAGGACACCTCGGATATGTTACATTTTTAAAACGATCATATTTCTTCGTTTGAGTTCCGATTTCAAAAAAATTTCATATATAGAATCTTACTACGAAATACCTCATCGTAGCTGTCAATTATCTCTTATAGCTTAGGAGATATTCGTATTTAAAAATTTTCAACATTTTTACCCACCATACTCCAGTTTTTTAATAACAGCGTATCCAAATATTTCCCGACTTTCTTCGGTTTTCCTTTATTGGACTAACAAGACATGTATGTGTCAAAGAAGAAACAGAATTATTTAAAAATAATGACTAAGTCCAAAGTTATATGCATTTGAATTTATTCAATTTTAAAAAGGCGATTTTTCGCAAATTTTTTGGGAAAAAAGAACTTGTTTTCTTTTTAAGTTATCGCAAAAAATTTCTAAGAGCATGTATAAGGAGTTTATACTTGCTGAAAGCTAAGTTTTCATAAAATATTCTAAATGAAAACAAATTTTAAAATTGTTGTTACCGAGGGGACCAGGTCCTTTCAAAAACACCTATTTTTTATGTAAAATTAAACTTTAGGGCAAAAATTCTCAAATCGCATATTCGATATCAAAATATAGTAACCGATTTTAGGTGGTCCAATATGTTTCTAATTAATTTGTAAAGGCTTCCGATAACCCCTACCCTGGTATGGATATTATAGCCAAAAAACTAAAAATTCCTATTTTTGGAATTTTTCAACACTTTTTTGGGAATTACGATATTGCTGATAATAAATTTCAAAATTCGTTTTTATTTTGCCATTTTGAATAGAAAAATCAACATAACTGTGAAATTTCATTAAAAAATATTAATAAATAAAAATTTAATTTCAATTCGAAAAATTTGGATCTATGCAAAAATTCAATAAAAAATATTTTTTGTCATATTTTTCAATAAAGTATTCCATGAATTTTTAATTGGCAAAAGTTATAAATAGCTATGTTCAATAACTAAAAGTTGTTACTAGTTAGTAACAATTGTTACTGGAAAAGCGTTCATTAACTCAAAAAACTTGCAAGTAGAGAAAAAATCAAGAGCATATAAATTTTAGAGAGTGTTCTCTCGTTGCAAACTATTTCTAGTTCTATTTTGAACTCGTTATATTTCAGCTAATATTTCATATGTTTTGTGTTATTGTTTATTTATTCACAATTTTATTTTTGTGATGAAAAAATGTAAAAAAAAAGAATTTTCAATAAAATTGAAGAAAATGTCAGTATTTATACATTTTAAAAGGAATAAAATAAGACAATTTTGTGTATAAAACAATTGTTACTGAAAAAGCGTTCATTTACTTTTTACTATTTTTGAGAATTTAAGAGAGTAATTTTGTAAATTTTTATTTTATTCTCTCGTTGCAAGTATTTACTGGGAAATTAAATGAACAGACCTAATATTTTTGAAAAATAGGCAAATAGCTTGAAAGAAATTATATTATATCGCATCATAAAATTTTTAATTTTATGTATATATTTCAAAATAATCAAAAAAACCTTCTCCTGTAAAATTTGTGTTTTGTCGCTTACGATAATTTGGCGCTAAGGGCTCGATGTGTCTTTATGGCTTAACTTTCCTTTACATATTTACGGCGTATTGCTGTTGTCCTAATTCTTATCTTTAGAATTTAATGTCTTGATATTTAGCGAATGTATTCCCATGTTCCCTTTCTTTCAGTGTACATAACTGTAACTGCCTTACTTTTATGTATTAGTCCAAAAAAGATGGAATAGCCAGCCATTTTTAAATGTATGCACCTAAAAACGGATGTACTCTGGTGATGCGGTATAAATATATAAAAAAAAGTTAAGGTTTTTTCTTCACAACACAATTGTGTTTAGTTTTTTTCAAAACTGAAAAAAGTAAAAGTTTTATTTCTACAGCAAAGAAAAGTGAACAAAAAAAAAACAGATCTGAACATAAAACACAATGAAACTGAATGAAAATATTAAAATATCATCTATTTGTATGAGTGAACATATTAAATATGAAAATCCTTTGCATTTTTTTCTGTTGCTTTTTTGGATTATATTCTCTTGGTTTATTTTTATATCCTGTAGTTTTTTTGTGTTGACGTTTATTACGCAGGAAATGCGCCTAGGCCTATGCTATGCTACTAACCTACATAAAAATAAAACGTTAGAATAGGGTATGTAAAAAGTAAAAAGTGAGAGTGAGAACGAGAAAGGGGAGAGGAAAGGACTTGCAGGAGGTTTTTTTTTTTGGATTTTTAAATGTAACGCCCTTTTAAGTATGCTAAACAAAAACATTGTCTAAAACAAACGTCATTGTAATTAAAGCGTATTGTCTTCAATAAAGTTAAACAAAAAAACAGCTAAACTTTTTGTTTATGTACGTGAGTATGAGAGTATGGCTAATGACTTACAATGTAGTGATATTTAGTGGCAAGGGGGAGGTTTTTAAAAATATTGCGGCCAAGCTAATGTACACATTTTTAAACCATTTGTTGGTGTTAAATTTAAATACCTAAATTTAAATTTGTTGAAGTTTTATATAGGAAAAATAGTTTGTAAGACTTTTAGTGTCTTGTGCTGTAAATCATTTTGATTAATGATTTGTTATTCATAGTTTTAGAGTTTCTTGTCAACTGTGAAACGTATCGGACGTTTATAAAAAAGCTCTGCAAAATATTTTAAAATTATTTGAATTTATTTGTCAAAAAAAATAAATTAAATAAAAAATTTTTCTCAAAAATTAAATTTCAAATTATTTACCGAAAATTAACATTTGAAACATTTGTTGTATCTGTAATTGATCAACTACTATGGAAAGGGATCCATTACTTTCCCAGTCAGGAGGAAGACCTCCCAATAATTCCAAGAAGTCATTATCAATTGCTAATAAAGGGGCATCAACAATTCATAATTGCGCAATAAATGCAAGTCCACCTGACTCTCAATCAAAAGGACAATCTTCAAAAAAATTAAAAGATGCAATAAAAAATATAGATGATGCTAAAAATTCCGAGCTTGGAAAGCAGTTTTTCGACGCAGTATTTGCAATGCAGTCAAAAGAAATAAATGATGATTGTCAAGAGCTTTTTGAATCTAGCAACAACAACAATGTCAAGATTTTAGAAAATATTACAATCCATAATATACAATTTGAAGAACAAACATGTATGGAACATGAAACTCTTTCAATTTCCTCAATAGAAGATGAATTCAAAATTGTCCAAAACAAAAAACGAAAAATTCAAGGTGACGTAAATATTGATTTGTCAAAATGTAAATTTAAAAACTTAAATAATATAGATGATAATGTTAATCGTATAAATAAGTATTCACTACTAGGTGATTTAAATATTGAGGCCGAAAGGCCAATTAATAACAACATTTCAGAACCTAATGACCAACAAATTAACAATACTTCCCAAACTAAAGTTCCGACCAGGAATATATATTGTCCTCCTATTTTTCTAGAGAATGTTAATGTAAAATCTCTGATTGACCAACTAAATTCCAAAAACGTTGAATTTAAGATTAAGAACCAATCTAAAAGCAAAAGTAAATTATACTTCAAGGATTCTTCTGCTCATTCAGAAATGATGCTTCTATTAAGGGAAAAGGAAATTCCATCATACACATACACACCTAAGGAATATAAACGTCAGAGTGTAGTTTGTAGAGGTCTTTTTTATAAGACTGATATTTGTGACATTAAATCGGAAATTGATAAAATTGTTCCAGATACGGTTGATTCTGTTTCTAAGTTTTCTACGGAATACTCCCGGAAACAGGGAATCGATACTGGTCTATTTTTGGTAATCCTTAAACCGAATCGGAAAGTTAATGAGTTACTCGGCATAAAGTATATTCTTAATCAGGTAGTATCATGGGAACGACCAAAGTCTAATAAGAAAGTACCACAATGTTGGAGGTGCCAAAAATGGGGTCATTATTCAAGAAATTGTAGTCGTCCATTTTCTTGTGTGAAATGTCATGATAAGCACGCACCTGGCGAATGCTCTATTGTCCCAGAAAGTAATGTTTTACCATACTGTGTGAATTGTAAAGAGAATGGTCATACATCCAATTACAGAGGCTGTCCTGCTTACAAGAAATATCTTACTTTTAGGAAGAAATCGTATCAGGAAACTAAGAATAGGAATATATCTGCTGCTGGCAATGTCGCAATGGCACTGGATTCATCTAATAATGTAGTTGCAAATAAATCATTTGCCAGTATGTTCAATGTTTTGAATGAAGTTTCTACGCAGAACAAACCCGAAAAGCCTCCTTTAATTCAGGAATTTATGAAACTTGCAAAAATGCTATGTGCACCAGACCCCTTGACTTTGGAAGATAAGATTAATAATTTTATGAGGAATTACAAGTCAATGACAAGAGATCAAGCTAGGAAAGAATGCTTGAGTTTAATTAATGAAATTCAAAATGTCTATGGTCCGTAATTTTCTAAATTTAGTAACTTTTAATGTTGGTTCTCTTATCCATATAGGTAGGAAAATTGAACTGAACAGATTATTAAATCAATTTAACATTGAAATTGCATTTTTACAAGAATTGCATTTGTCTTCGGACACAAATGTATATTTTGATAACTATATTGTTTTGAAAGACAACAGCTCATTAGGTGTTGGTATTGTTCTTAAAAATTCGATCTCTTTTTCAAGGGTTTGTATTTCTAATCTTCAGTTTCCAAATTTATTTGTGGAATTAAATGTTTGTGTAAATGGTAGTGTTAAGAAAATTCTCTGTGGTTCAATATATTTGAAATGCAATTGTAATCGTCAAGTTATATGTGGGGGTCTATCTACGATTTTGAATGTTTCAAACAGTTATGATGGACTGATACTAGGTGGGGACTTAAATGCAAAACACAATTCATGGGGTGATACCAATAACAATTTCAATGGTGAAGTGTTATCGACTTGGCTTCAAGATGAATCCATTTCTGTAGTAAGAATTTGTGATTCATATCCCACTTACCCTAGTGGATCCTCTCATTTGGACCACTTTATAGTGAGCACTAATATTATTGATAGTTCTCAACCGAATTTTGAAACGTCAACACTTCCTACCTTTTCGGATCACATTCCGTTAAGACTTCAAATATCTTTATCAGATTTTAATTATATTTTTAAACCCCCCGATAATTTTATTTCTTTTAATGACACTAATTGGAACACATTCAAAATTGACTTAAGTAACACATTATTAAATCACTTTCCACCAGTGAATAAGAATTTATCAAATAGGGAAATAGATTGTTTTATAGATGAATTTAATAACTCCGTCAATTTTATGACAGAAGTCCATTCAAAGAAGGTCGATAATAAGAATCGAAAATATGTTGTATCGAATAAAGTAAAAAACTTGTTGAGAATTAAATATAACTGGCAAAAGGATTTGAAGAGGATTTTTCAAAGAACCTTGAACAGGAGAAATTCTGAATATCTCCTTATTTCTAAACAAATTGATCTAATTAAAATTATTATAAAGGAGCAAATTGAAATAGAGCAAGTCAATTTGTTTAATGAGAGATTGAAGGAAATTAAACCTGGCCCATGGGCTTATAAGCAAATTTTTCAAATGATCGGAAATAGAAAACGTTCTTGTGTTAGAAAAGTATCGGTAAACGGTGTCGAAATAACACAATTAGATCAGAAAATAGATGTCTTAAAGGATCACTTTTCCCGTGTGTATCAAAGTTCCCCACCGAACAGGAATATTTCGGAAATTAATGAAACTATCAATGACAGAATTTCACAAGTCCAAAATAGTGTAAACTTTGATGATGACAGAACAGCATTGAATAATCATGGCAACTTAAAATTGACAAATTTGAATGCTATTTTGGAAATCTCCAAATTAGTAAATAATAAAAAGTCGAGCGGTTTGGACAATATATCGAATTATATAATTAGAAAATTCCCGATTAAGGCCTTAGAGTACCTTACCATACTATTCAATAATTGTTTAAATAATTGTTATTTTCCAAATGCTTGGAAAATTGCAAAAATTGTTCCAATTCCGAAACAGAAGGATAATAACGATATTAACAACTTTAGACCAATTTCATTACTTTCTAATCTGGGAAAGTTATTTGAGAGAGTTATACGAGATAAGATGAATACAGGTTTAAATAGAGAGTATATTCCTCAAAGTCAGTTTGGCTTTAAAAAGGGTAATTCTACGGTACATGCTCTTTTCAAATTCCACACTGATGTAGTACAAAATTTGAGGAAAGGTCAATGCACTGTCGCAGTGTCACTTGACATTGAAAAAGCATTTGATAAGGCATACCAAAATGGCATACTATACAAAATGATTAAAATAGGCTTTGATGCATCGATAGTCAAACTTTTCCGTAGCTTTTTCGATGACAGGAGATTCTGCGTACAGATTGACAATGTTTCATCTTCTCAGGGTGATGTTTCTTGTGGCGTTCCGCAGGGCTCTGTGTTGGCACCTCATTTGTATAATATCTTTATATATGATTTTCCCCATGAATTTGGTAATTCCAAAGGTATACTATATGCCGACGACTCATTACTTTACGCAAACAATGAGTCACCTCAAATTGCACTCCAAAATGTTTCTGCACACCTTAAACATGTTGATGAATTTTATTCTCATTGGGGAATAAAAATAAACGCTTCGAAAAGTAATGCAATATGTTTAAGAAATGCTTCCGGAAAGTGTAAATATACTGTTGTGCCGGAGAGCAAAAATTTAAAATTAATATTAAATGGATCTGAAATTATGTTTAAGGATAACATAAAATACCTCGGAGTAAACTTTAATAAACTTTTAAAATTTAACAAACATGTCGTTTATAATTTGGAGAAGGCTAATCGTGTTAAAGGTGCCTTTTCAAGACTGTTTAATAGTAGGTATTTACCAATTAGGACTAAATTACTTTTATATAAAGTAAGTATAAGACCAATTCTTTTATATGCATTTCCAATATGGTTTAGCATATCAAAGACAATGATGAGGAAAATGGAAATATTTGAACGTCATATTATACGAAAATGTATAGAGAAAAATTTTAAAACTTATAATAGAAGATTTTCTAACAAATTCATTTATGAAGAAGCCAAAATATCTCCAATTTCCTTTTATGCTCTCGATTTGACGAATCGTTTTGTTGACAGACTGTCATGTTTTGAAGGCAGTATAATGCAGGATATTTTGACAAACGAACAAGGATTTAGCTGGTCAAACACTAATTATCTTTCCACGGTTGGAATTCTACTACAACCATTAAATCATTTTCCTGGTCCAAACTTCTATTCACACACAACTCCCGGTATACACAGGGGTTAAATATTTTATTAATTTTTTATGTTTAGTATAATTTCATTATTTTTTTTGGTTTTAATTAGTTTTAAGATTTTTTAGTTTTAATTAGTTTTAAAATTTAGTTTTTAAGTTTTTTTAGTATTAAGTTTAATTAAAAGTAGATATAACTCTACTAGTATAGCTAAATGCCGGGAGCAAGCATTGTTTTCTTCAAAATTAACATTTAATTTTACATATAATTAATTCTTCTCAAATATTGATAAGCTAGTCGCATTACCAATTGAATACTCATGTAATTAAAATAATACGTTATAGTTTTAAGTTTTCTTATAATATTTAATGTTTGTAAATCTTGAAATATGAAAAAAAGGAAGTCTCAATAAAGTTAACTAACTAACTAACTATTCATAGTTTTAGTTTTTTTGTTTAAGCTAACAAACAGTAAACCACAAACCTTATGATATTTTTGACAAAATATTCCATTTAAATTTATATAAAAAAAAACTAACAAAAAAGTAGGCAATACTATTTTTAGCCAGTAAATAAAATGTTAGTATATCATTTTTTTTCAAACATCAAAAGTTAGCAAGGAAAAATATCTGAAAACTGGTATGTGTGTGTGCTAAAAATAAGTTTGTGTTTTGCATTTCATTACATTTCATATTATTTCAAAAGTTATGGCATACTTTAAGGCTTTTGTTATTTCCGTTATGTATAACATAATTTTAGGCTATTTCTCGTTTATACTATTTTTTGATTTGGCTCCCTTGTGCCAAAAAAGAAAACAAGAAAAACAAATTCTAAACTTTTCATATTTACAGACAGTGTTATACAGTTGTAATCTGTATGTTGTAACTTAAGTTACAGTTAAACATTTTTTTCCGAAATACAATATTTGTGTTCTGTTTTGTTTGAATTTTTTTTTGTTATTAATAATCTAACTTCTCATTGTTTTTGCATTTGGTATTGTAAAGTACTTGTAATGCTTATATTTAATTTTATCTTCATTTCTTTAACATTCTGAAACATGACATAGTTGTTTGTTTTTTCGAAATATGAATGAAACCATTTCAGTTGTTGAAATTGGACTGACTCTCTTACCAATATTTTATTTATTATTTGTTTGTTTCATTTCAAGTTTATTTGTTTTTTTACCTTTTTATTTTTGGGATTTGTTCTGGTTTAGGGGGTTTAGAAGTTCATTATTTCATTTGTATATTTGTTATAATGATCGCTGGTTTATTTACACAAGTTTTCAAAGGACACGTGATGATTTTTTTTGGAGGGGTTAATATTGATTTTGTTGTAGCTTATATGGGGCATATTAGGTGTATTAATACACTTGTTATATGTATCAACATCTAAAGTATACTTGCGACCCCACAAAGTATATATATTCTGGATCGTTATAGATAGCGGAGTCGATATAGCCATGTTGGTCTGTATGTTGAAATCAACTTTCCGTAGACCCCAAATAACTTACATACTTGATTTATACATCAATATATCGGGAATTCTTCCGGCTCGGTTTAACATCGACAAAATCGGTCTATAAATGGCTAAGATATAAGGAAGAAACCGGAATAAAATAGATTTTTGGCCTATTTATGATCTATATCTGGATAAGTAAGTCAATAATATAGACAATATGGATATCCAATGATAGATATTTCAAAGTCCATTGCAACGATGTATATAAGACTGTAGCAAGTTGGACCTACAATGGGTCAAAATCGGGAAAAATATTTTTTAACCCGAATGTTTTTTCACAAAAAAAAAATTTTTGTCATAAATTTTATTTTCAATAAAATAAATAAAAAAAATTTAAAAATTAAAAAAAAAATTTTGAACAAAATTTAAAAAAAAATTTGGAAAAAACTTTTTTAAAATAAATTAAAAAAAAATTTTGAAAAAAAAAAATTTAATTTTGTTTAGCTAAACAATATTTTAAACTATTATTTGGTGAAGGGTATATAGATTTGGCACAGCCGAATATAGCTTTCTTACTTGTTTTTACCTAAAAACAAGTAAGAAAGTATGGTCGGTCAAGCCCAACCATATAATACCCTACATTAAGTAAAAGAGCAAAAACATTTTTCTTTTAAAATTTCAATAATTTATATTTTTGAGTGATTTTCAGAAGTGGGCCTTATATGAGGGCTATGACCAATTATGGACCGATCAATATGAAATTAGGTCGTGTGATTTATGTCTCTATGAAAGTTTACTATGTTGAATTTTGTGAGTATACCAAAATTTTTAAGCGATTTATGCAAGTTAAAGTGATTTTCGGAAGCGGGTCTATATGGGAGCTATGATTAATTTTGGACCGATTGTAACAAAATTTGGTGACATGACTTCTGTATATATAAAACTTATTTGGTGCGCAATTTGTGGAGATACATTTATAAATTAAACATTTATGACCGATAAAGTCCAATTTCGGGAGGACATTTGTATGGGGGCTAGGTGAAATAATGAACCGATTTCAGCCATTTTCAATAGGCGTGGTCGTTGGTCCGAAAAAAATAATATTTACCAAATTTGATCGAAATATCTTCAAAATTGCGACCTTTATTCTGCGCACAAGATTTACATGACATATTTTTGGGCGTTACAAACATCTGCACAAACGGATAATACCCTCCCCACTAGGTGTAGGGTATAAATATGTTTGTTATAAATTTTGTTTCACTTAAAAATTTTAATATTTCGAAAACGATAAAAAAATTATTTTTTAAAAATTTTGAAAAACAATTTTTAATTTTATTTTTTATATTTTGAAAATAACTTTTTTTTTTTTAATTTTCACCTGAAAATATTTAAAAATTTTATTTTAAAGTATAATTTGGTGAAGGGTATATAGGATTCGGCATAGCTGTCTTACTTGTTTTTGTTTTATTTAGGATTATTATTTGTGTTGCTGACATTGTAGCATAAAAAGGGTAACAATTTTAATTTTCCTTTTCCGCCTTAAATCAGTAAATAAAAGAAATATATTACTGCAATACAAATTTTATGTAAATATGTATCATCAAACAAGCCACGCAATAATTGAGGTTGTTAAATATAAAACAAAAACAATAAATGAAATTATCAACACTTTCGTTTTAATCAGGGAAATTTTATTTAAAGAATTTGTTAAAAAGAAATTTTTTTATGGCACATTGTCCTATAAATAGTAAATCATTCTCTTCTTATGGAAGCTTTTGTGGTGGAAAATATAAAATTTTATTTAATTATTAATTTCTACGAATTTATTTAAGTATTTACTTTCTTAAACTTGAATATTTTTCCTACCATCATAAGTATATAACTCTTTGACCTTACTTTCATCATAAAGCCTTAAAAGTAAAACTTAATATTATCTTTTGATTATCATCAAATGTCAAAAACTCATTAAACTTATGGCGACTTTATTCGGCAGCCATCACTGCCATCACATCACTGACAGACGATGGTGTTTGCTATGACGATGATGACAAATTGACAACTTTAAAAAATCTTGCCATAATCAAGTATTTTATAATGTCATTTGACCGTTGCCTGTATAATGTTCCCCTGACAACACCAACTAAATAGCAACATTAAAAACGCTGCAAAAAAAAAAAAAACAAAATTTTAAAATGAAGTGAAATGAAAATTCCGGCTGTTGCCAAATAAATGATTGTCATTGCAACACAAGGTGTGTTGGTTGGTAGCTAGCAACAATAATGAAAACGTTAACATTTTGTTGCTGTTAATCTAATATGACACGTACTCTAAACAGCTGCAGCATCAATGGCCAACAGAAAACAAATAACACTGACAGCTATGAAAAAAAGAATGGGAAGCAAGCAGGCCGAACAAATTTTAAATGAGGTGTAGTTTTAGGCGCAATAGCTGGATGCTTTATGACAACAAAATCTCTAGTAATTAGAATGTTTTAAAGTTTTTTTATAAATTGCTACAAAATGTCAATGGCACATGGGATCGTTAGTATTAAGAGTGAAAAAGATTTATATTACAATACTTTGCAAGTATTTGAGCTGGAAAATAATAAAGTTAGAAAATAAATAAAAAAACTGTTTGCAAAAGGGTTTAACTTATTTTCATTTAAAAGCCTAACAATATGATATTAAACAAATAGTAAATAATAAAACTAATAAATTTTGTATGAAAATTCTGCCTAAAAATATGCTTTCATCTTCATTATTTTCAAGTATTTATGGTCTTAATAATAAAGTTTTAAATAACCAAAAAACAATAATCAAATTTATTTATTGGTTTATAAAATTTATTTTAACACGTTAACTAAATAATATCATCACTTTTAGTTTAATAAATTTAGTTAATATTTGGTTTTTAATTCTTACCCCCAAAAATGTGCTTTAAAATTTTTGTTTTTTGTCCATATGCCTAACAATATGCTGGCTTTTATTTTATTTTCCCAACATCTAAGTCTCATTCCTGTTTAAACTAAAAATCATCTTGTCTTTTAGCATTGGATTTGCCATCAACAAAATTACGCCAACGACAATAAAGAAAAACTGAAACAAATTTGAAGTAAAACTAATGGCATTTGTGTCAAATGCTTTTTAAAAACTTCATCCATTAACATGGCGTTGTCATAAACGAACAAGACCAATAAAAATTGTTAAAAAAACTATGTACTTCAATATTTTTTAAGTTTAACACATATTTACCACTTGTTTTTTTCCTCTGGCTGGTATGAATTTTTAAGATTAATGTAAACTAAAAGGATTTTTATGATATTTTACTAACATAAACATTTATTTTTTACGATTATTTTCTAATATTTATAAACATTAGAATGAAGGAAAAATGGAATTGTTTCAGTTTAAAGGTTTGCAGAGTACAAGGGTGATGTTAAATTTTTGTGGAACAATATTTCCAGCAACATGTTTATAGGAACTATGTTCCCATCAACATGTTTATAGTAACAATGTTGACATAATAACTATGTTACCAGTAACATGTTTGTAGCAGATATCTTGCCGGCAACATGTTTGTAGTAGATATATTGCCAGCAACATGTTTAAAGTAGATATTTTGACAACAAGATATTAAGTGTGTTCGCGTACTTTCCAGTAAAATTATCCAGTAACTTTAATTTAGAGCGTAAAAATACATTTACTCTAATGTTTATAGTAAATATGTTGCCAGCAACATGTTTATATTAGATATGTTGCCAGCAACATGTTTATATTAGATATGTTGCCAGCAACATGTTTATATTAGATATGTTGCCAGCAACATGTTTATAGTAAATTTGTTGCCAGCAACATGTTTATATTAAATTTGTTGCCTGCAACATGTTTATATTAGATATGTTGCAATTTATAGTAAATTTGTTGCCTGCAACATGTTTATATTAAATTTGTTGCCAGCAATATGTTTATAGTAAATATGTTGCTAGCAACATGTTTATAGTAAATATGTTGCTAGCAACATGTTTATAGTATATTTGTTGCCTGCAACATGTTTATAGTAAATTTGTTGCCTGCAACATGTTTATAGTAAATTTGTTGCCTGCAACATGAATATAGTAAATTTGTTGCCTGCAACATGAATACAGTAAATTTGTTGCCTGCAACAAATTTTTCCCCCTGATATTGAAAGTTTGATCTTAATACAGCTAAATAATACGAAATTTCCATACTGAACTTTTTTCCAAAAAAAAATTAACAGAATAGTTTTTTTTTGTCACTGATTTAAAATTCACAACTGTGCTATTTTGCATCACTAACTTCATTTACGAGTATTTATAATTTTTGTCTAATTATTAAATTTTGTTGGTTTATCATTACATCCTAAAATTGCTTTTGTACACAATACAAACTTTTTTAATTTTTGCCAAATCATTGTTGTTTTTTTATTACTCCTTATTTTTGCTCCCCAATCGTTTTTGTTTTGTCAAATTCATTTTTGGAGCTTAAACATGGTTCCCCCTGCTTTTGTTTGCAAATACACAACTTATCTACTGGAGTATTTTGTACAGGCTCATAAAAATCAGCAGTAAAAACAACGTTTCTGGTAAATAACTCATTTGCCAACATGACAAAGGGAGAAAAAACAAGAAAATTAAACAAGTTAGAGTACAATATTCGGTTGCAACGAATCTTATATAACCTTCATTTTCCTTAAAAAACAATAATTGAATAACTTTTCAATGGCTTCAACATAACGTCTGCATTACTTGAATTAATTAATAATAACTTATTTATTAGGTTAAGTAATGAAAATTTTTTTAACGGTTTTTTTCGAAAACAGTAACTGCTAACGAGTTCAATTGCTGATATTTCAGCCAATTATGAATAGATTTGTAAAATTTCTAATAGAAAATTTCTCTAACGTATATCTGATATATTATATATATGATATATATGATATATATGATATGGCTATATAAAATATTCTAGGTCTTTGGAAACAATATTTCTACACACCAACAGAGGACATCGTTATGACAAACGTAATGACAATCTTATATACGGTAAGATTATACATTAAGGGTATAACAACAAGACACACTAAAATTGTCTTTTGTTTAAAACAAAAATTAACTGCAACTACGACAACTACTGCAGTCACTAAGAGTAAAACAATCAAAAAAAAAAACAAAAACTAACAAGCACGAGTTAATGTTCTTTGCTACATGAATATCTACAAATTTCCCCAACTACTAAAACCCAACAATTCCCTGATAGCAATGACTTTTTATGCTGTTTATTTTTGTGTTTTCTCTGCATTTAAACCATAAAAATATGACAACAGCAAATACGAATTAAAGCAGGCAGTGCTGCAAGCAGTTTTATTCCAGGAAAAAAGAGTAAAAATAAACACTGCTACTAGTTTTGGGAACACACAAATTGCTGCAACTAAACTTTGGTACGCACATACAGATGTATTTGAACATGCTGACTAAATAACAATATTTGGTTTAGATGTATCCACCTCTCCACCAAGACTCAGGAAACTATAATAAAAATAATATGTTGCCAGCAACATGTTTCTATAGTAAATATGTTGCCAGCAACATGTTTCTATAGTAAATATGTTGCCAGCAACATGTTTCTATAGTAAATATGTTGCCAGCAACATGTTTCTATAGTAAATATGTTGCCAGCAACATGTTTCTATAGTAAATATGTTGCCAGCAACATGTTTCTATAGTAAATATGTTGCCAGCAACATGTTTCTATAGTAAATATGTTGCCAGCAACATGTTTCTATAGTAAATATGTTGCCAGCAACATGTTTCTATAGTAAATATGTTGCCAGCAACATGTTTCTATAGTAAATATGTTGCCAGCAACATGTTTCTATAGTAAATATGTTGCCAGCAACATGTTTCTATAGTAAATATGTTGCTAGCAACATGTTTCTATAGTAAATATGTTGCTAGCAACATGTTTCTATAGTAAATATGTTGCCAGCAACATGTTTCTATAGTAAATATGTTGCCAGCAACATGTTTCTATAGTAAATATGTTGCCAGCAACATGTTTCTATAGTAAATATGTTGCCAGCAACATGTTTCTATAGTAAATATGTTGCCAGCAACATGTTTCTATAGTAAATATGTTGCCAGCAACATGTTTCTATAGTAAATATGTTGCCAGCAACATGTTTCTATAGTAAATATGTTGCCAGCAACATGTTTCTATAGTAAATATGTTGCCAGCAACATGTTTCTATAGTAAATATGTTGCCAGCAACATGTTTCTATAGTAAATATGTTGCCAGCAACATGTTTCTATAGTAAATATGTTGCCAGCAACATGTTCCTATAGTAAATATGTTTGCCAGCAACATGTTTCTATAGTAAATATGTTTGCCAGCAACATGTTTCTACAGTAAATATGTTGCCAGCAACATGTTTCTACAGTAAATATGTTGCCAGCAACATGTTTCTACAGTAAATATGTTGCCAGCAACATGTTCCTATAGTAAATATGTTGCCAGCAACATGTTCCTATAGTAAATATGTTGCCAGAAACATGTTCCTATAGTAAATATGTTGCCAGAAACATGTTCCTATAGTAAATATGTTGCCAGCAACATGTTCCTATAGTAAATATGTTGCCAGCAACATGTTCCTATAGAAAATATGTTGCCAGCAACATGTTCCTATAGTAAATATGTTGCCAGCAACATGTTCCTATAGTAAATATGTTGCCAGCAACATGTTCCTATAGTAAATATGTTGCCAGCAACATGTTCCTATAGTAAATATGTTGCCAGCAACATGTTCCTATAGTAAATATGTTGCCAGCAACATGTTCCTATAGTAAATATGTTGCCAGCAACATGTTCCTATAGTAAATATGTTGCCAGCAACATGTTCCTATAGTAAATATGTTGCCAGCAACATGTTCCTATAGTAAATATGTTGCCAGCAACATGTTCCTATAGTAAATATGTTGCCAGCAACATGTTCCTATAGTAAATATG
Source organism: Calliphora vicina (assembly GCF_958450345.1). Classification (NCBI taxonomy): domain Eukaryota; kingdom Metazoa; phylum Arthropoda; class Insecta; order Diptera; family Calliphoridae; genus Calliphora; species Calliphora vicina. Next base: position 13,119,610 of record NC_088783.1, on the reverse strand, counting down.
TTGCCAGCAACATGTTCCTATAGTAAATATGTTGCCAGCAACATGTTCCTATAGTAAATATGTTGCCAGCAACATGTTCCTATAGTAAATATGTTGCCAGCAACATGTTCCTATAGTAAATATGTTGCCAGCAACATGTTCCTATAGTAAATATGTTGCCAGCAACATGTTCCTATAGTAAATATGTTGCCAGCAACATGTTCCTATAGTAAATATGTTGCAGCGTTTGCTTATATGGCAGGCAATTATTGATTAACATTCATTGTATTGTTTATAGTTCGTAGTACTTAGAAATAGTTTAGTAAAGGCGGTTTAATAATCCATTATATACATATTTGCTTATTTATTAATAAAACCTTATAGATGAATTAAGGCTTTGCTGTATTTTAGATCTTTGATCTTTTCTGAGTTACAGTTACAGTTTTACTAAGTTATTGTCAATGTTAGATGGTTTCAGTTATAGTTGCCTTTGTTTATTTTTGTCTACAATTAATGGTTGTGATGCCATTACAGAACACAAAAAAAGGATTAATGGTGACCAATACAAAAGTTATGGTTTGTTTTAAATGAAAATCTATAGGAATATTTCTACCAAAAAAAAAGAAAGAAATATAGGATATAGTGATGCCCAAAAGTTAAAACAACTTGACCACCATACATTTCATTGAAAAAGGTTTACTTTTTTGTTACTTTTAAGCCTATTCATATAAGTTAAATATTTACAATTTTATTTAAATTTATGTTGCTTTATTTAGGTGTCTACTTTAAGGCTTAATGTCTGTGTTTAATATATTGCCTACTTAAGGGTTCAATAAATATTTGTTGAGGAACTATAATAAATTAAAATTTAATCAGTTTAAATTTGGTTTAAATTATTTAATTATTTTTATGTGATAGGCTAAAAATGTTGGTAAATCTCTTGGAAAGGTTGCGGTGAAAACAATTTGTTATTTAGATTTTGATTTGGTTGGCATAAATATAAGATACTTAATTTGAATAGTAACAAAATTATTTTTGAACTATATATGAAAAAAAAAAACACTTTTATTTTAAAATCCATGAAGCCGACGTTAATAATTTCTTCAGTGTTTATGATTTTGGCAAAATGGCAAATAGCGAAATGTAGTTTAAAATGTAACTTATATTTTCCATTAACAAATATTTTCAATGAAAATTTTAAATTTCTATAACTTTGTAAATATATGTATGCTTTTGTAAGATTTGGCATTTCTTTAACATACAAACAGTCTGCTGGTCCTTTCAATTCTTGTTACTAAATTTTTTAAACTAACATTTACATTGTTTTCTTTTTTTATTTTTTACAAATTTTATAAAAAGCCTTCGGGATTTACTTTTTATATTAGCCCCATCTTTTAACGATTATTTTACATCAAAATTCATTACACATGTGGAAATTTTTCGATGTAAATTTTCACATTTTGTTTTAATAATGCAGAGAGTTTATGTGTGTATATGGCAAGAGATGTTGGTTCATAAAGTAAAAGTAGCTGCTGGTTTTAATATGCAATAAATTTAATCTAAATAAATTTTCTAATTTTTTTCGCCATCCAAAGTTACCAGCATTTTGGAGGTACAAAAAAAAGTTAATTTAAAACTAAATAAAAAGCACCCACGGTGAATATTTAACAAAAAATAAACACACATACATCACCAGCATATACTTACATATATAATGCATATGTATAAACTGAAAGGTCACTTTTATGTAGTGAGTTGTAGTAACAACCAAAAGTGTAGCAAATTGTAAATGTTTAGAGAGTGATAGAGTGGGGAACAGAGAAAAAACTCCCTATAAATATGCTTTAAAAAATGTAATAATAATAATGAATTACTTCGTTAACACAATCTACACAAGAGATTTTGGTAGTTAGTACATAGTAAACAGTGGGTTAAATGTGTTGAGGTGTGTATTAGAGTGGCCCTTTTTTAGATGTTGAACATTTTATTTGAAGTCTCGAGTTTAGGTCCAAAGTAGCAATATTTAAAAAAAAATACAAAAATTAAATGCTGAAAAATCATCATCATTTTCTGAGTGTATTAAACGCTCACCAGGTTTCAGACTATCAATACAGGAGAACCATTAAAATTGTTGAAGCTATTAAAGCTCTCAAGAATGAGAAAGCAGCTGTAAAAGTAAACCTTGAACTATTATGGAATTTGGAATGTTTTTTGCCCAAAAAGGGGGATGTTACAGACTGCAACAATTAGAGTGACATTACCATTTTATGCATTATCATGAAAGTATTAGTGAAAATCCTTCTGCAGAGAATGATCACCCATGTTGACAATACACTGCGATTTAAACAAGCCTGTTTTCGTAGCCTTTGTTGATCATATCAACAGGCATATATTGGTACCGTTTTTCTATGTTTAAAAAATCTAAAATTCTTTTTTTTATTTTTTTATGAGATTTGCGCTTTTTGCATCAATTGTATTAATTTTTGAAGCAGAATCGACTGGTGAAATTTGCTCAAAATGCGCGTCTTTAGGTGCGTTGACCCACCACAAGGAGTGAAAATTTTCCACAAAAAAGGACGCAATTATTTTTATTTACGCAAAAACCTTCAGAAAAATGATGATACCCGAAAAACAAATGAAGTGACCTGGTGACAAACGAACTCTAATATAGTATGCGTAAAGATAGCAGGAAAAGGGAAGTACATGGCGATGATCATCATTACAAGAGGTTAACGAGATGTCAGTCAGCCTAGGACGTGCGTTTAATGAGATCGGTAGCCTCAAACACCTGACAAGGAATAGACAAATATGGAGACAAGATATGTTCAGCCTATGCCCAATATAGAGGCAGCCCGTAAATAATGTTAACTGTCATTTCACTTTAGTGAATTATTAACCTGATATTAAAATCAATATTTATCGGCTAGGATACAGTATTATTCATGTATAACTTTTAAATATCATCTCACTGATGACCTTTTCACATCTTTCATCTTTGGAGGCCAAGAACGAATCCAGCAAATTTCGGATACTCTATTCCAAAGCTAGAGAGATTGCGTTCTGCATCGATCGAAATAAAAAGTAGTCGGGCGGGGCAAGGTCTACACTATAAAGAGGGTGAGTCAAAATTTCCCAACCACTTCTTTCTTAATAGTTTTTAACAGGAATTGCAACATGTGGCCGAGCGTTGTCATGATGGAATATTACGGTTTTATGTCTGGGCACATATTCTGAGCGTTTTTAGGCCAATGCTCGCTTCCCTGCGATGTTCTATTCAGATTTCAGCAGCTCAAAATAGATAGGACCCCTTTGTTCCCTACAAATACAAAGCATTACCTAGCGTCATGGATATTTGGCTTTGGTATTAATTCGGCTAGTTGGACGAGCTTCACATACGATCTCTTACGCTTCCGGTTATTATAATGGATCCATTTTTCATTGCAAGTAATGATTCGGTGCAGTAAATGACTTTCTTTTATAGCTTTCAATCATCATTTCGGACAAGGTACCCAAATTCCCAGCTTTTGAATGAATCCTGATGCTTACAATCGTTTTGAAATTGCTGCTGAATATTGAACGTTGAAACTAAAGGAGCACATTCACCATTTGCTTTGGTGAGTAATCAGTGTGCGGCACTTTTTTTTCAAATTAAAGAAGCAATACTTCCCTCGTATGACGCATTGTTTCCACATTTTCCAAGAAAAAAGCTTTGTTTTTTACACTAACTGAGAAACCTTTCAAAATGTTATATAAAACAAAAACCGTGTTCAAAATATATTGTAAATTCAGCATTTTGAAGTCATACATTCATTATATAAAAACCAAACTCTAGCGAATTTGGAAATACTGGAGAACTTTAAATTATTTATGGTCATCCAAAAAATGTATACCAAATAATAGCGAGTTCAGTAGAGTTAAAAAAATTCACAATATTTTTCTTTTCTTCTTACTTATACTTTCAGCATTTCATTTTAATATGAAGCCGAATTTTAGACCTTGGGAGCATCGAAAATCAAAAAAAATCCTAAACAAGGGCCAACCTAGTATGCATGCATACCCCTTTTCTATTTTAGAATTTATATGAAAGAAAAAATACATAAATTACTTTAACATTGAAATAGCTAACATATTTACGAGTATGTAAATAAATAGTAAAAGTTCTCAGAATAAAAGCTTTACAAAAAAAAGGTTCATAAATATACATGTATGTATTTACTTTTAGCAGACAGAATGAAATAGTAAAGGTTAAAAGCTTAAATAATCATAGGGTGGTTTTTTGAAAAATCTGTTCATGAAACAATGTTTTTGTAATTTAAATTGAACGAAATTAGTTTTGTAACTAATTTTAGAAAAAACTAAAGTTATAATATATAAAAAATTTGTAGTATTTTTATAATAATTCGCAAAAATTGCGAAAAATAATTAAACATTTTAATATGTAGCGATGTAAAGCTTTAACTCAATTATAGCAAAGAGCGCATATTCTTAATTCAATAACAAATATGTATAAAATTTACATACCATCTTGCTCTATAGCAAGATTATAAATCATAGTAAAATATGTATATCCCAAATACAGCCTATCTTATATTACCGCTCTAAATCATGTCCTTTCTATTTCCCCTCTCACACAACATTGAACATAAGTAAGTAAGTAAATGTTTGTATGTTATTCCCATTTGCCGCCGTGTCATCAATATATCAAAAAACTATTTATATTTCTAATGGTTGCTGTTACAACAACGAGAGTACTAGTAAAACATTAATAAAATATAGATAGATAGAAAGATCCTTCGTTCGTTTTCTTATTTATTGTGGACGTTTGTTTTCATCTTATTGTTGAGTTGTTGCTCGGTTACATTATAAAATATTAAATGTTACATTTAGATTTAGTTGATTTTTATTTTATTTTCTATCACATTTTATATTATTTATGCTCGTAAATAAATACACATGTAAGAGTTGCAGCAAATTTACTACAAGGCCTTACTATACGGTTTTTGCAAAATATATAATCTATTCCAGCTTCTAGTATTATTAAAGTTACACAAACTACAATTGCCTTATAAAATATCAAATTTTATTAAGATGGTCTCACATTTTATTTTATAACCCTTTAGTTACCCAACCAATTTATTTGATTTTCAATACCACACAATCTAGAAGACTGACAAACATTTGAAAATGAAAATAGTTTATCTCGATTTCGTTTTTCAAACATGAGAGTGTTTTACACAGACATAAGTCAGAAAATGCTTATAAATAATGTTGTTTTGCTTTAAGGCCGCCCTTAAAGTCTTTATTGTAACACCATTTGTCTTTCTATGTAATTTATATTTCTAAGTATATGTGTTCAAATCCCTACAAGATAAAATATTAAGCGCTGTTGGCAAAAATTTCCATTATCCTTGAAATAATTTAATGTTTTTGTTGATTTTAATTTAAAAGATGTACAACCAGCGCTGCAAATCATTTTCAAATGAACGAACACATGCAATGCACTATGGGCCAGGAGTGTTAATAGAAAATTAATGATTTTAAAATAAAATTTAAAAAAATAAAAAAACACAATTGAAGCTAGAATTCAAATATAAAAAGAAGGACTATGGAAACTAGAATTGAACAAGATAAAGAACAGCGATTTAAGCTAGTAATCAGATATAGAATAAAGCATGATGGAAACTAGTATTCAGATATTAAATGATGCACGATTGAAGCCAGAATTGAATTAGATAAAGAACCACGATTGAAGCCAGAATTAAATTAGATAAAGAACCACGATTGAATCTACAATTGAACTTCATAAAGAACCACGATTGAAGCCAGAATTGAATTAGATAAAGAACCACGATTGAAGCCAGAATTAAATTAGATAAAGAACCACGATTGAATCTACAATTGAACTTCATAAAGAACCACGATTGAAGCCAGAATTGAATTAGATAAAGAACCACGATTGAATCTACAATTGAACTTCATAAAGACCCAAGATTCAAGCTTGAATTGAACTAGATAAAAAACCACAATTGAAACTAGAATTCAACTAGATACAAAGCCACGATTGAAGCTAGAATTCAACTAGATACAAAACCACGATTGAAGCTAGAATTCAACTAGATAAAGAGTCACGATTGAAGCTAGTATCTAATATAAAATGAAGTACGATTGAAGCTGGAATTGAACTAGATAAAGAACCACGATTGAAGCTGGAATTGAACTAGATAAAAACAACGATTGAAGCTGGAATTGAACTAGATAAAGAACCACGATTGAAGCTGGAATTCAATTAGATAAAGAACCACGATTGAAGCTGGAATTGAACTAGATAAAGAACAATAATTGAAGCTGGATTTGAACTAGATAAAGAACCACGATTGAAGCCGGAATTGAACTAGATAAAGAACAATAATTGAAGCTGGAATTGAACTAGATAAAGAACCACGATTGAAGCTGGAATTGAACTAGATAAAAACAACGATTGAAGCTGGATTTGAACTAGATAAAGAACCACGATTGAAGCTGGAATTGAACTAGATAAAGATCAATGATTGAAGCTGGAATTGAACTAGATAAAGAACCACGATTGAAGCTGGAATTGAACTAGATAAAGAACAATAATTGAAGCTGGATTTGAACTAGATAAAGAACCACGATTGAAGCCGGAATTGAACTAGATAAAGAACAATAATTGAAGCTGGAATTGAACTAGATAAAGAACCACGATTGAAGCTGGAATTGAACTAGATAAAAACAACGATTGAAGCTGGATTTGAACTAGATAAAGAACCACGATTGAAGCTGGAATTGAACTAGATAAAGATCAATGATTGAAGCTGGAATTGAACTAGATAAAGAACCACGATTGAAGCTGGAATTGAACTAGATAAAGAACAATAATTGAAGCTGGATTTGAACTAGATAAAGAACCACGATTGAAGCCGGAATTGAGCTAGATAAAGAACAATAATTGAAGCTGGAATTGAGCTAGATAAAGAACCACGATTGAAGCTGGAATTGAACTAGATAAAAACAACGATTGAAGCTGGATTTGAACTAGATAAAGAACCACGATTGAAGCTGGAATTGAACTAGATAAAGATCAATGATTGAAGCTGGAATTGAACTAGATAAAGAACCACGATTGAAGCTGGAATTGAACTAGATAAAGAACAATAATTGAAGCTGGATTTGAACTAGATAAAGAACCACGATTGAAGCCGGAATTGAGCTAGATAAAGAACAATAATTGAAGCTGGAATTGAGCTAGATAAAGAACCACGATTGAAGCTGGAATTGAACTAGATAAAAACAACGATTGAAGCTGGATTTGAACTAGATAAAGAACCACGATTGAAGCCGGAATTGAACTAGATAAAGAACAATAATTGAAGCTGGAATTGAACTAGATAAAGAACCACGATTGAAGCTGGAATTCAATTAGATAAAGAACCACGATTGAAGCTGGAATTGAACTAGATAAAGAACCACGATTGAAGCTGGAATTGAACTAGATAAAGATCAACGATTGAAGCTGGATTTGAACTAGATAAAGAACCACGATTGAAGCTAAAATTGAAATAGATAAAGAGCCACAATTGAAGCTAGAATTCAACTAGATAAAGAAGCACGATTGAAGCTAGTATCTAATATAAAATTAAGTACGATTGAAGCTGGAAATGAATTAGACAAAGAACCATGATTGAAGCTGGAATTGAACTAGATAAAGAACCAAGATTGAAGCTAGAATTGAATATAAAAAGAACCACGATTGAAGCTAGAATTCAATTAGATAAAGAGCACCATTAAAACTAGAATTCAATTAGATAAAGAGCACCATTGAAACTAGAATTCAACTAGATAAAAAACCACGCTTGAAGCTAGAATTCAATTAGATAAAGAACCACGATTGAAGCCAGAATTCAACTAGATAAAGTGCCACGATTGAAGCTAGAATTCAACTAGATAAAGAACCATGATTGAAGTGAGAATTGAATATAAAAAGAACCACGATTGAAGCTAGAATTCAATTAGATAAAGAACCACTATTGAAGCGAGAATTCAACTAGATAAAGAAGCACGATTGAAGCTAGTATCTAATATAAAATGAAGTACGATTGAAGCTAGAATTGAATTAGATAAAGAACCACTATTGAAGCTGTAATTGAATTAGATAAGGAACCGCGCTTGAAGCTAGAATTCAACTAGATAAAGAACCACTATTGAAGCGAGAATTCATCTAGATGAAGAACCATGATGGGAGCTAGAATTTAACTAGATAAAGAACTATGATTGTAATTTAAAAAGTACCACACTTGAAGCCGGAATTGAACTATAAAAAGAACCATGATTGTAGATAGAATTGAACTATTAAAAGTAACACGAGTGAAGCTAAAATTCAATTAATAAAAACCACTATTGAAGCTAGAAATCGAATATGAAAAGTACCACGATTGAAGCTAGAATTAAACTATAAATAATACGCGATTGAAGCTTGAATTGTACTAGATAAAGAATCACGATTGAAGCTCAAAAAAGGTTGAGACAAAAGTTTAATTAGATAAGGAACTACGAATCTATAATTCAAATATAAAAATATGCACGATTGAATATAGAGTTGAACTTGATAAAGAATTGACTTAAAATGCTGGATTTACAATAGATGGTGTATCTTTTGATATCTGCCAATTGTTCTCACTTGACAGAAATCAGGCCAGACCGAATGCAACTGATTCGTATGAATGGAGCATTGGCCGAAAAACACCTAGAATATGCGGCCAGACATGAAACTGTAATATTCCGTCATGACAACTATCGGTCACATGTAGCAATACCTGTTAAAAAGTATTTAGAATGAAGTGGTTGGGAAGTTTTGCCTCATTCGCCTTATATTTTGATCGATGCAGAACGCTCTTTCTGGGATACGCTTCAATTGAGAACAGAGATTCGGAAATTTGCTTGATGCGTTCTTGGCATTTATGATGTAATAGATTATCAGTATAATAAGGCAAAGCTATCATTCTTAAGACATTTTAGAGGCCACTAATTAATAATCTTAAAACATCGAAATCCTGGCCCACAGTGCATAGTAAACAAACTATTTTACACAATATTTGCAAAGAAAAAAAAAAATGCAAATACTTTGAATTGCAATACCAGTAAATTGATTTGTAACATAAATATTTTGATTCTCTATAAAAAAGCTTACAAAGAAACTCTAAAGCGATACAAATAATTAAAATGATTATACAGGTTTTTTTCAAAACGATACAAAATATATAAAAACACAATAAAATTATTTGTGTTAAACCGGTGATTAAAGAAAATTTTCTTTTTGCAAACAATTGAATTAAAAAAGCATAATAAAATATTATAAACAATAGCAAACAATACGGGTACACAATGACAGACAGAGCTATATGAATTTATTAAGCTTTTTAACACTTTAATCCACTTAAAGAAGAGAAGAAACAAACGCAGATAAAAGAATATTTTCCTGTGTTAACTACGATATTGTTAGTAAATATTTATGCTTAAATGTATACAAAGTTATAGAGATAAAATCTGAAATTGTTTTACTATAAAATAGTGCAGAGAATAAGTATAGATACTTGGGCAAAGTATGTATATTAGAGTTCGTTTGTGACCAGGTCACTTCATTTGTTTTTCGGGTGTCATAATTTTTCTGAAGGTTTTTGCGTAAATAAAAATAATGGCGTCCTTTTTTTTGGAAAATTTTCACTCCTTGTGTTGGTTCAACGCACCTTAAGACGCGGATTTTGCGCACATTTTTCTGTAGAGCAAAAACGGTTGATTATATTGCAAATCTGATTTCACCAATGGATTCTGCATCAAAAATTAATACAATTGATGGTTTTTGAATCGTTATAACTAGTTCCACAAACCCACAAAAGGGGCGCAAAAACCTTCAGAAAAATCATGATACTCGCAAATCAAATTTTTGAAATTACCTCTAATATATATACATAAGTAGTAATCAAAACAAATATTTTTTTGGACGAAATTTGTCAAATACTATAATTGATGGTGTAGCTTTAACTATTTTCCTTAGTATAAACAATTTAATTTTGCTGAATATTTCTTTTGAAATTCTTTGCAAAGAAACAAAAAACAAAAGATTAGTAAAAGTAGGTAGTAGATGCCGAAAACAAGTGGTCCAGTTATTTTTAACTTGCTTATATTACAATATATATTTATACAAAATAGTGGCCATTGTTAGCTTTGACCTATTCCTATCTATCTGTATTCCAAAGTGAAGTGTATCCCAGTGAGAGTGTTCAACATCAATTGAAACCAATAGTAGTCGGATGGGGTAATATTAAGGTTTCATATCTGGCCGCACATTCAGGGCGTTTTTCAGCCAATACTCGCTTCAAATGAATCAGTTGCATGTAGTACAGGTTTCCTGTGATGGTCTGTCCATATTTCAGCAGTTCATAATAGATAGGACCCTTTTGGTCCTACCAAATACAGAGTATTACCATAGCGCCATGGATATTTGGCATTGATATCGAATCGGCTGGTAGGTCGGGCTTCACATACGATCTCTTACGATTTGGGTTATCGTAATGGATGCATTTTTAAAAGTCTTTCAATTTCATACCAAATCACATAAGTGATATCAAAAAAGATATTTTATAACAGTTTTTTTGAGACTTTAAAAATAAAAATCCATTTGAAACAGTTATTATTCAACATAAAAATAAAAGTTTGCATGCAAGTCTTACAAAAAGAGTTTTAAATAGCAGCCAAAACAAAAAAAATCATTTGAGGAGTTTTATTTTTCCCGTCAGAAAATATAACTCATTTGAGGAGTTTTATTTTTCCCGTCAGAAAAAAACTCAATTGAGGAGTTTTATTTTTCCGTCATAAAATGAAACTCATTTGAGTAGTTTTATTTTTCCCGTCAGAAATTAAAACTCAATGGAGGAGTTTTATTTTTCCCGTCAGAAAAAAACTCAATTGAGGAGTTTTATTTTTCCCTTCAGAAAAAAAAAATCAACTGAAGAGTTTTTTCTTCCTTCAAAAACAAAACTCAGTTGAGGAGTTTTATTTTTCGCGTCAGAAAAAAAAACTCAATTGAGGAGTTTTGTGTTTTCCGTTATAAAATAAAACTCATTTTATGGAAATTAACACATAAAGCTTGCCGATGGTCAGATCATTACAATTTGTAAATCCCCTTGAATAAATTGTCATTAAAATAAAATCAAGTGCGATTTTAAATTGTTATTGTTTGATTCCTATTATCAAATTGTTGTTGTTTTTTTCCTTAAAAAAAATAAATTACTACAAACATTATATCAGATAGACTCAATAAAGAATGCTACTGAAAAAAATAGAAAATAAATGAAAAGAGTTTTATTTTCTGAAGGGAAAAATTAAATTCCTTATTATTTTATGACGGAAAAAATAAAACTCCTCAAATGAGTTTTATTTTATGGCGGCTATTTAAATCTCCTTCTTAAGAGTATTATGCGAACTTTTATTTTTAAGTTGAATAACACTGTGTGTAATTTTTTGAGTCATGGAAAAATAACCATATACGGACATCACTACGTGATAAAAGACCAAAAAAAGACCCGTGTCTCCCAGTTTTACCCAAAGCCATGCATTTTTTTTACGGTCCCCCAAAGATTTTATGCCTCTGTGTAATTTTTGCAAAAAAGTGATCGTTTTCTCAGGCTCATATCTTGCAAACTGTTTGGAATTTTTATTTACTCTCTGAGGCAAAGTTGTACCCCTTATCATAAAGAAGAAATAAAATTGATCTTCAAGATCAAAATCGCCAAAAACTTTAAAAAATTCGAAATAAATAAAAAAATTTAAAGCTGCCTAAAAATATGCTTTAGTTTATAATCATTTAATAGTCTATGGCCCAAAACACATAATTCCTTTAGTTTTTTCTAACTAACTTTTATTGACCTACCTAAACGGTGTTAAAAATCATTCCTGGGAAGTTCATATAATTTAGAAAGTTGTTTATTGAGATCTTACGTACATTTTAATTGATTATTTCCTTGAATTTTGAACAGTTTGCTACCTATGGACCTGAACAGGGGGAAAAAAGGTAAAAAAGTAATATTTTTTTAAGTCTTTTGCGATTTTTGAAGTGATTTACGGTTTATCTCCAAAAATAAGTGATCATTTCAAATAGTTGAATTTTTGGGCAAGTTATTTTGAAACTCTGCTAAAATACAATACAATGTGCGTGCGTCTGAGTTGTGTATGAAGTCTGCTATTGTTACGGTTATGAAATACAATGACCATTTATACAAATAAACTCCTACTCTGTTCCTGTTGGAGCGAACTGACTGAGTGTCTTTAACACGCATACACTTACACATTCCTCTATACAAACGATACACATACAGTCTTTAACAATGCGCGTTTTGTTTGCCATTGTCTGGTTAGTAAAAAGATTCCTTTAACACAAATTTCACATTCCTTGCGTGCATTGGTATGTGTGTGAGAGTTGTTTTGTTTGTGTATTTCTATTGGTATTTAAGTGTATGTATCATACTTCTTTTATTTCCTTAGCATAAAGTTAACTTCTTGTAGTTGTTGTGGTCTTTTTATGTTGTTTTGTATTTCGGCGTAAGTTTATAGCTGAGTTCGAGAGTGCCATTTATACTTGTACTACTTTAGAGTTGTTAAACAACACATGCTTCTTCTGGTTTTTTATTTATTCTTTACACACTTGGTTTGTCTGAGTATTTACCACTGTATTAATTCTGTTTCTTGTGGTTGTTTTGTTGAATTCTATGCCATTGTTGTTATAATTTTGAGAATAAATGTGTGTGCGTGTGAATTTAAGTTATTTTTCATGCTATAGTTTTGTTAGAAATGTCTAAAATATGCAGACCTTTTTATATAATTGATTAAAATTCATGACATTTAATAGATAATTTTTTATTATTTTTTTTTGGATAACTTTAATTCAAGCCTTAAAGTTATTAAAAAAATACTTTGAATTTAAATTAATTTTGAAATGATTAAGAAAAAATCTTTAACGTTTAATAATATTTAAAGTTTTTGTAAAAATTTCCATTCAGTCAGCGATGAAATATTCTTATATGTATGCAAAATCAAAGGTTTCTCTTTGTTTTGTATACATACGCTTTAAGCAACTGTTATAATTTTTTATTAAAAGCATACTTTTCAGTGCAGTAATAATGATACTTTATACGTATGATTATTATTTAATTGCAATTATTAAGTATACGCTTACTTTCGGCACTAGTTATTGAGTAGTAAATATGTAGCATATTTTTGGGAGAAAATTTAATAAATAATCACAGCGTATGATTAATATATAACAAGTTCCAAATAAAACTAGCTCTAAATAAATAAAATCTGTCCACAACTTTTCATTTTATTCACAAAAAATTATACAAATATCCCCTAATATTTTATCAAAATACATAACTCGTAGTAAGTAGCTACATCGTGCAGTGCACAGTGGTAGAGAAAAAAAGAGGAAATAAATCTAAACCCTTAGTCCGATTTGAAAGAAATTTGACACGCGCAAAGAAGAAGTGTTGTTGAGTTTAAGGTTTGAATTTAGACCGCATAAGTCCACCAGAGGTGTGGCCAGGGGTCCCCAAAGTAGGACTCGGGTATGATCAATTTTTAAAACGATCCTATTTCTTCGTGTTCCGATTTCAAAAAGCTTACACATATAGTATCTCCTCATTGAGCACTACAAAAACTATCTCTTACAGCTTAGGAGATATTCGCATTTGAAAATTAAATTAGCAACATTTTTACCCACCATACTCCAGTTTTTTTATAACAGCGGTTCCAAATATTTCCCGATTTGCTCCTTTTTTTTATTGGACTAACTACAAATGTATATGTCAAACAAAAAAATAATTGTTTACAAATCGTGACTGACTCCAATGTTATATGCATTTGAATTTAAAAATTAAGAGCGTATACGCATTTTCCATTTTTTAATGCCGTTTTATAAACCAAAAATTTCGAAAATTTTCTAAAAAAAATGTATATTTGTAAAATAACTGCGAAGATTAAAAACATGCCAAGATTTGCTTAAAGGTAATTTTGTTGCGGAATTTCGGTTTTTTCAGTTTGTTCAATAAAATAAACCGTTTTTGAGTTACGCGAATATATGTTGCGCAACCTCTCCATTTTCGAAATAACGGTATATCTCGAAAATACGATCTAACCTAAAAAAACGGTTAGCATCACTGAATTCAGCGTACCCGAATTAGTTTAAGCCGCTGGGTGCCCCGCTTGACAGTTTTTTCAACTAGCACAGTGTAATTATTTAAAAAATCAATGCTTATAAAATAGTTCTGTGATTTCCATGCAATTATGTAAATAGATTTAAGACAAAAATAGTTGATACGTTTCTATTCTATCTATTATGTACGCCACGAATAATTTTTGTTTCTAAATTGTTATTATATGACTTTCTTTCTTGCATTTTGCCTTAAATGAGTAGGAGAACAACCTTGAAAACTTTTTATTAACTTTCAAAGAATTTGTGTTCAATTAGCAAATAAATAAAAAATTCCTAGTAAAACCATTTCTATGTATGAAATACTGATAATAAATTCATTGACATACAACAATCTACATTCATATTTCAATGAAAATGTATGAATCTATGTAGGTGTACACATATTTACTTTATGTATTTGTATTGGTTTCATTTCAATCAAATGAATATTCAAACTATTCATGAATACTTGGAAGTGTTGAAACTTTTAATAAAAAATGTATAGATTTCAATGTTGAAGAACAGATATTTAAGAGAATCAAATCAGAATTTGTACAAAGTCAATGAAATCCACAAAAACACTTTGTACAAGTTTTAAGTGATAATGGCATTCCTTTCAATCTCTGTAAGGTATTACACAGGCATCTTTTCAGCAATTACAATAACAAAACGAAAATATGCTCAAATTTAGACTATCATAGAGTGCAAGATGTACAACAATAAGTAGAATTGAAAAAAGAAAAATATCTTTATCTTGAAGCCCAAAACTAAATTTATTGATTATTACTAATACTGAACACTGCCTGAGGAAACAAGCACAATAAAAGAAAGCTTTTCTTAAAAAACAAAAATTATTTTCCAAAAATTTACCAGGCAGCTACTTTTACACATGTAGAGTACGTGTAAAAGTGTGCATAACTAAAGAAAGCTGTATGTAGTTGTTAAGTGCATCGTTTTTTTGCTTGTTTGCACTCCCTTGATTCTTCGTTTCAAAGTGTTAGTTTATTGCATGTGGCACTATTAAGCAGCTTACACAAAATTTACAACTACAAGTGTTTTCTTTGTGGCAAACAACATGAAGACATCTTCATTATCAACACACACCATACCACAGCAGCACCACACAACACTAAAGGAAAGGAAACTAAACCACATCCATCCACATCCATGTGCTAGAAACGTTTCAGGCAATTGTCGTAAATAATTTTTTTACACTTACGTTTTTTCTCTCTCTTTTAATTCTCTTCTCTTTTCTTTGAGTTATATGTATCTACGTACATTCTATGAGATTGATGCCAAAAAATGTCGAACATTAATTTTCCTTCGATGTTTGTATATCATCTATTGTTTGGCTCAGTTATAGCCTTGTTAACAACAATCCCATATATAAGAGGTAACAAACAAAAAACCGCATGAAGTGGTTTTCATAGAGTTAGACTCAATGGTTTTTTTTTTAAATTCTTCATAGAAGTCTAAAAGAAGTTAAAAAATCTTAAGATATAATGCTTAGTACTTAAATAATGCAATTATTGCAGCAAATCACTCGCACTCGAGTTCTAACTAACTAACTAACTAACTAACTAACTAACTAACTAACTAACTAACTAACTAACTAACTAACTAACTAACTAACTAACTAACTAAACTGAAGCTCGTTTGTTTAAATAAAAAAAATTTTGAAGAAATGAGACATAAAGGTTGTCTCAGTAAGAATAAGAATAAAAACACGTTTTTTTGAAGATCATTGTGATTTTTTATTGTATTGTAAAGAAGACATGTCCCGATTAAGTGTGGAATAAATAGGCCCAACGGCTCTAATGACAGGTTATTACTCTTTTCATGAAATTTTCCATGACTTTTTCACAGAGATGGGTCTTAACTCCGATTTTAAAAATTTGAATACCATTCAATAGTAAACACATTGAAACTAAGGTAGCCACAAAATTAGATAAAAATATTCTCAAGTGTGTGTGTGGCATGATGTTGAAGTCAAATATTTTATGTCATTTTATAAAAAATGTAATTTTTAAAAATTTGATCAGAAGTAAATTATCATTACTCGCAAACTATTTTCGACACTTGGATGGTTTTTTTTTGCTATGTTGGTAAGATAATAGTCTTTAAGAACTGGTATGATTTGTTACTGTACCATTTACACCTGCTGTGTTATTAAAATTTTTCACAGGTACTATAATTTAGTCAAATTTGAATTTCAGTGGAATAAAAGTGCTTAGGGTCCAAAGGGGTTAAACAAATTTTACTACCAGGAGAAAGGCCAAAGTGTCCTCTTTAAGCCCATATATACTTGTTGACCTGTTTTCACCTGTTTGTTGAACACTTTTTTCATTTGAATGAAATTACTCCCAATTTTTTTTCTATTTTTATTTTACCTTTTCATATGACTGGCTCGAAGTACAAGATATTCCAATAAAATTTGGTACATACCTTTTGTTTGGTCCGAGAACAAAGCCTATTGAAAGTGACTGAAATCGGTCCATTATTTCACCTAGCACCCATACAAATGTTCTCCCGAATTTATATTTTATCGTATCTACACAAATTTTGCTCTAAATAAGCTTTATATAAACTGTATTAATGTCACCTAATTTCATGGCGATCGGTCCATAATTAGTCATAGCTCCCATATAAGACCCACTTCCGAAAATCAGTTTAACGAGCATAAATCTCTTAAAAATGTTGGTATAAACTCAAAATTCAACACAAATAACTTACATATAGACATAAATCACACGACCATAATTAGTCATAGCTCCCATATAATGCCCTCTTCCGAAAATAATTCACGAAAATAAATTATAGTGTAGGGTATTATATCGCCGAGCTTGAACATACTTCCTTACTTGTTTTTATCAGCTTACAACTTTTTTATAAGTAAAGCTGATACAAAAAATAAAAAAATCCGCTTTTTCATACTAAATGCTATAAAAAATTAAAAGTTCAACTTTAACCTTAAATTGCTCAACAACTGCCGATCCGATTTTAATGAAATTAAAACTGGAGAAAAACTCATGAAGTTATCTGTTAATCAAACAAAATATGCACCAGACAGTTGCTCGTTGTGGGTACATTTGTTTCTCATGGATTGTATGAGGATTTTATGAGCCCCAAATTCGAAAATTTTGTATATTCACGAAGACTTGTAGACTTTCGCTAAGTAGTGCTTCGTGAAATTTGAAGTTGTTGAGAACGATGCCATTAGGTGCACTTTCTCGATTGAAAATTCTTCGAAGTTTGCGAGCGGTCTTATGGTGTTTTCTTTTCTGACACAAAATGTTGCCTATATATTGTGTACCATTTATTAAATGTTACCCATACCCTCATAATGTGTTGCATTTTTAACGATCACAATAGAACAAAATCATTACCATTTATGCAATTTTCTTTTATGTAGCTTCTAAATATTAAAAAAGTATAGTTTTTTTTTGCTTACATAAAAAGTGGTGCATTTCTAACCCTTTGATAAAATTGAGGGTGAAACATGTAGCATATATTCAGGGTTTTAGGGTAACATTATTAGAAAAGAACACGACCAAACTACATTGTTTATTTTTATTACACAGATATTACACAATTCTAATAGAAGGAATCTAATTTAATTCAAAATTTTATTATATATCTATATATAATTACACTATGCACGAAATTGACACTTTTTTTTTTGTCAAGAGGGGCACCCAGCGGCTTAAACTAATTCGGGTACGTTGAATTCAGTGGTGCTAACCGTTTTTTAGGTTAGCTCGTATTTTCGAGATATACCGTTATTTCGAAAATGGAGAAGATTGCACAACATATATTCTCGTAACTCAAAAACGATTTAGTTTATTGAATAAACTGAAAAAACCGAAATTCCCCAACGAAATTACCTTCAAGCTAATCTTAACATGTTTATAATATTCGCAGTCGTTTTAGAAATATAATTTTTTTTTGGCAAAAAAAATAATTTTTTAGAAAAATTTAGAAGTTTTTGGTTTTTAAAACGGCATTAAAAATTGACAAATGCATATACGCTCTTAATTTTACACATCCAAATAAAACAAGCTCTAAATAAATAAAATCTGTCCACAACTTTTCATTTTATTCACAAAAAATTATACAAATATCCCCTAATATTTTATTAAAATACATAACTCGTTGTAAGTAGCTACATCGTGCAGTGCACAGTGGTAGAGAAAAAAAGAGGAAATAAATCTAAACCCTTTGTCCGATTTGAAAGAAATTTGACACGCGCAAAGAAGAAGTGTTGTAGAGGGGTCCAGAGGTGCGGCCAGGGGTTCCCAAAGTAGGAACCCTATTTCTTCGTTTGTGTTCCGATTTCAAAAAGCTTACTCTCATCGAGCACTACAAAAAACCTCGTCGTGGATATCAACTATCTCTTACAGCTTAGGAGATATTCGCATTTGAAAATTAAATTATCAATATTTTTACCCACCATAACCCAGTTTTTTGATAACAGCGGGTCCAAATATTTCCCGATTTGCTCCTTTTTTTTTTTATTGGACTGTATATGTCAAACAAAAAAATAATTGTTTACAAATCGTGACTGACCCCAAAGTTATATGCATTTGAATTTAAAAATTAAGAGTGTATACGCATATTCCAATTTTTAATGCCGTTTTAAAAACCAAAAATTTCGAAAATTTTCTAAAAAAATATTTATATTTGTAAAATAACTGCGAAGATTAAAAACATCTTAAAGGTAATTTTGTTGCGGAATTTCGGTTTTTTCAGTTTGTTCAATAAAATAAACCGTTTTAGAGTTACGCGAATATATGTTGCGCAACCTCTCCATTTTCGAAATAACGGTATATCTCGAAAATACGAGCTAACCTAAAAAAAACGGTTAGCATCACTGAATTCAGCGTACCCGAATTAGTTTAAGCCGCTGGGTGCCCCGCTTGACAGTTTTTTCAACTAGCACAGTGTTATTGGACAAAAAATTAGCTAAAAATTATCCTCAAACTTTGTTAATTAGTATCATTAAATTTGTTATTTTTAGCTAATTTCACACCTACGGCCATCTAACCCCCTAAATCTTTGAGCACAAAGCTTAAGTTACAATTTCCTTTTGTATTTGCTAAGTTCTTTCCTTTTTTCTATGTCAAATACCCGCTAACCTTCATTGTTTTAAGCACTTGTATTTGCTTAAAGCCTGCCGAAACATGCTTATGTATAAATAAACACAATATTTTGTTTATTTGTTTTTTACTCTCCGCTTAGTCGTTCTAACAAAGGGACACGTTTTTTTCCTACTTAATACTCCATTTTTCTTTTTCTTATGGTTGTTGTTGTTTTGTGTATAAAAAAACAGTTAAAATAGAGTACAAGGCTACTAAATAAGTGTATAACACAACAACAATAATAATAATAAAAGAAAAAGGAAAAACTTGCAGTTATTGTCAAGATTGTGTGTGATAAAAGCACACATATACAAACTAATACCCATGTAAACTTATGCACTAATTCTCATTCTCACCTACACTCTTTAAAACACTCACACAAACAACAAACCTTTGTAAGTAGTTTAATGCATTATTTCGTTTAAAACGAAAGTGCCTGAGTGGGTGTCGTTTCTTTGCTTAGAGAGTGTGAGAAAAGGGGTGGAGGTGAGTGGGAGAATATGGCTGAGCATTAGTAGTGAGCGTGGGTATGTGTTTGAACATTATTTTAGTTAGTTTGTTATTGTTGCTTGCTTTTGTTGCTGCTTTATTTATTTTTAGTAGTTTTGTTATTGTTGTGCTTTTGTTGGTTGGCAAAAGTATCAAATGCACTAAAAACAACAACAACATTAAAGTAAAGAAGTTTAGTACGTGCGTTAAAAAGAATTTCAAGGTTTTTTTTGTTCAGTTGTTGTCTTATTTGCTCTTACATCCACTGAGACACAAGCATGCATAATCATGTATGCTAACATTAGCTGATGTGTATGGGAGTTTTCATTTAATTGTTGGTTTTAAAGGTTCAGTTTACTTCCTTCTCTTATTTAAATATGTATTCTCTTCGTGATATTTATGACTGAAATAACAAGTTTATTTTAAATCCTGCTTGCATTACAATTACTAGTGTAACATGTTTCTATACATATGTGAGTGCAATTATAACTATGCACTGTGCGTATGTGTGTTTTATTTCCTCTTACACAAAAAATATTTGAAAAAAAGATTGCGCAACGCTAAAGTTTCTTATTTCCTGTCTAATTTGAATTTATATTCTATGCAAATTTATTGCTCAACACATATTCTATATTGTGTAATTTCATCCACATATTCATGTGAAAATCTCTAATTAATACACACATATTGTGTGTGTGTGTATGTGTATTTATGCAGTTACCTGTGGGTATGTTTAAATGTAGAGTTTTGTAACCACTAGCTGCATATGTGCGCTGTTATACCTACATTTGCCTGGGATTTACCACTTTACACCGCATACATTTAATTAATGTTGATTTTATATTAAAATTATAGTTTATAACAATTATTTGAAACTGTTTAATTTCGTTTCGGTTTACATTGAGTTTATACATACACACAAATTTTAATTGTAGTTTATTTGCAGCTTTAAATGAAATTTATACTTATTAAAGTTATATGCATGACGAATGACAGAGTCATTGATTTAATATATAGGTAATTTTACACACTTTTTTATAATTTTTAAATTTGGGTCCCCTATTCTACTGCTTAATAATGGTAATTTAAATAGATGATATTTACAGAAGAACTTAGTCATGTAAGAATTTGGCAATTGTTTAAATTACTTTGCAATGGTATTTTTTGAATTATTACAGAGTAGTTATTATAAATGATGTTGAGCCAAATTAAATTTACTTTAAATAATTTCTGGGAAAAAGGCGATTTTTGGTAAAATAAGGAATTTTTGAAAAAAGCTTTGTTTGTGAAATTCTTTTTTTTTTTGTTGTAAAATAAACAAATTTTGCCGTTTTATCTTAACAAATTATTTATTTTTCAACATTTATTAAATTTGCGATTTTATGTAAAATTTGTGATTTTTAATTTTTTTTTAAATAATTGACAAAAATGTTTCTTTAATAGTTACTTAATCTTACTAAAACACTTGACGCACAGTGGTTTAGAAACTTTTTTTTTTGGAAATAATTCGGTATCTCGGGAACTATTGGAGATATTATTACAAAATTTCACATGATTAGAGCTGAGGTGTTTTTGAGTTGAATTACATTTGTTCAGCTTCCTAGGGGTAATACGGGCCAGTTTGTGCCCCCTGAAAGTTGGTCACCTCGGGTCTCAAAATTTTTAAAAAAATCCCCAAAAATTCATTTATGATCCGAATGAGCTGAAATTTAAAATATAAATAGTCCTTGAGAAGATCTACAAAAAATACGCTTACATGTGTAGTTTATCTGCTTCAGTTGAAGAGATATTTAGGTTTATTTATTTTTTTTTTAATTTTGCTCGATTTTTTTTTGCATCCAAAGTTGGAACATGTAAAATGGGCCTAATTTTTTAAGATTTTTCCTAAAAAAGTCCCTATATTTTTTCTTTTGTAGAAACAAATTTTCTTTGGGACTATATACAATTTTTATATGTTCCGGAAAGAAAACTTAATGCAAAAACATGTAAAGTAAAAGGATCATAAATGAATTTTTGGGGATTTTTTTAAAAATTTTGAGACCCGAGGTGACCAACTTTGAGGGGGCACAAACTGGCCCGTATTACCCCTAGGAAGCTGAACAAATGTAATTCAACTCAAAAACACCTCAGCTCTAACCATGTGAAATTTTGTAATAATATCTCCAATAGTTCCCGAGATACGGAATTATTTCCAAAAAAAAAGTTTCTAAACCACTGTGTGACGGTACATATAATACTATTTGTACTTTCTTGGATATATGTATGTAGATAAATGAATGGGGATTATGCTGAATAGCAGGTCTATTAGTTTTAGGTTGAGCGTAGATAGAACAAAGAAAGTTGTGACTACTTGTGCAAATTTGGAACCTTGTGGTGAATAAAATCCTTTTCTGGTCCAATTTAATGGAAACCGAGATGGTCGCTTGTGCTGATGATGTTGTACTCCATATTAAAAAGAAATTTATTCCAACTTAAAGTGATCTCATGGAATTAGCTTATGGTAGACTAATATCAGAGGACAAGGAAATAGGACCTCGTGAGTTAAACTTCTCAGCAAGACTAGAAGCGATGTTTTGCGTATGCATCAATGTTGGATCTATGCTAGCTCGGCTTCAAAATTCAAAGAGTTAGGTGGATGCCATCCTACACAAAGTATGCAGGCTAACAGATGTATCAGTACCAACACCGAATATTTGTAGGACTTTTAATATCAAATTACCAGCAAGAGATAACTGGGATGCTCTGTCAGTGTACAATGAAATCGCGTCAAATCTACACTCACGGTTCAAAAACGGCACTGGCTACAGAACTTGGTCTCTTAATTTCACCCAGAAAATGTCTTTCTAACAGTAAAATGGTTCCGAGAATTAAATTTCGAGACATCGTCTATTGATATTGATTTAAAAAGTCCTTCATCAATTAATGTTCTTAACTCCATCGTAACAAAGTTGAAATGTATTACCTGCCCTGCCCTGTCCAAAAAAGTTTGAAGACCAAGACTTGAAGGCATTACTCGATGAAGATTGTTGTAAAACTCAACAAGAGCTTGCAAAATCATTAGAAGTTACTCAATTTTAAACTTTTAAAAGCAGGGAAATTGGGTACCAACCGAATTAAAGCCGATGCTTGAACGCCATAAAAGAAAATAATTTTTGCACCGAATCATTATTTACGATGAAACATGGTTTCATTAAGATAACCCGAAGCATAAGAGATCGTACGTGAAGCCCTGTCTAATCTACACCAAAGTCAAATTGCGCTAAGGCAATTCTCTGTATTTAATGGGAGCAAAAGCGTCGTACCAATTATGAGCTGCTGAAATCTGACCAGACCATCACAAGGAATCTGTACCGAACGTACTTGATTCGTTTGAAGCGAGCATTGAACAAAAAACGTCCATAATATATGGCCAGACATAAAACTCTAGTATTCCATCATGACAACGCTCGGCCACATGTTTGCAATGCATTTTGAAAAGTATTTAAAATGAAGGGGATGGGAAGATTTGCCTCACCCGTTTTATTGCCCAGACCGTGCCACTTCCGACTACTATTTGATTCGATGGATGCAAAACGATCTGTCTGTGATACGCTTCACTAACTTATGTATATTGAGCTTTTTTTAAATTAAAATTTTTAATTTATTTTCTGTACGAGGGTCGTTTGAATGCCCCAAAATTCTCTAAATAATTTTTTATTATTTTTGTATTAGATAGCATTGAGATACTACCCAGCAAAAATTTTGTGAATTTTTGTAATGACAACTAGTTATTTCATGCATTCTTTTGTAAGGAGTGGTGGTTACCCAGCACATTATTTTATTTGCTAGAATAAGTACTTATTTTTATACAGGATGGTAATGAACTTTTGCATTTAGCACAGCTATCTAGTGTGTTTGACTGGAAAACGGGAGGTTAGTGGTTCGCCACCTGTCAAAGCCATTATTTTTTTTTTCATATCATATTCATTTATATGTTGATGTTAAAACTATTGTTAACTTCCAATAAAATAACTCGTACATGGAGCAGTGAGTTAGCAGCTTGACTATCAAACACAAGCAAATAATGTGACTGTTCGATTCCCACACAAGACAATAGTTTTTGTGTTTTTTTTTTAGCTACATATTCTTGTTGTGAATTTACTACTTATTTCTTAACTGATTGTAAGTACATTTGTAAGCTTGACCCATGAATTTTTTAAAAATCTCGAGCAAAGGTAAGTAGTGTTTCAGTCAAATAATAAGTAGTTATCGCTTTGCTCCAATTATACTTGCTGGCTTACTAGGTAAGTAAAGTTTTTGCTGGGTATGTTGAAGGAAAAAAAAAACAAATGAAATTAAAAAATTTTCACTTTTGCGGCTACCTGTTAGGAATCATTCCTAGGAAGTTCATATGTTCTAGAAGGTTATTTATTGAGATCTTAGGTACATTTTTGTAGTTAATAGTTTCCTTGAATTAAGAATCGTTTGCTATCTATGGACCTGACCAGAGAAAAAAAATAAAAAAAAAATATTTTTTTAAAGTTTTTGCGAGTTTGATCTTGAAGATGAAGTTTTTTGATTTTATATGTACACTATTTTTGTTCTTTATGACAAGGGCTACAACTTTGCCTAAGAGAGCAAATCCAAATTCCGAACTGTTTGCAAGATATGAGCCTGAGATATTACTTTTTTGCAAAAATGACACGGAGACCCCAAATCTGTGGGGGCCCATAAAAAGGTGCATGACTTTTTTTTGATCTTTTAACACATAGTGGTGTCCGTATATGGTTATATTTTTTCGTGTTGCACTGTGTTATCTATCAGCTATGATTTTTGCTACTAAAAAACTCAAATGGCGCCACTGTGTGTCGTAACTAAAAATTTTTTCCATCATGAGATATTGATGCCATAATATATATCTCTATAATCGAGAAATCGTTTGGTAGTATTATAACATCTTGAAAAACATTTAAGTTACGAGATATCAACATCGGATCTTCAATATGGATATTGGTCAAGAATATATGGAAATATAAACACTACCGCAGAAACAAACCATTGCTTTGTTTCCTTTTTTTATAAATTTTTTTTTTAAATAAAACTTTTGTTTTACAAAAAAATTTTAACACAATTTGTGGCCGCACTGTATACATATATATTTTACTCTTGGGGAAAAGGACACATGAGCTAATGTGCTATTGCTCCAACCAACTACATACTTTCATTTTTTTTGGAATATTAAAAATTCATGTTCAGTTACTTTGGCCACACACCGTGACACGTAAAATATTACAAAAATTTTCTATATTTTTATGCTCAAAAAGAAAGTAGAAAATAAAATAAAAGTTGTAGGAAATATATTTTCCAGGACATGACTCACTACGGCTAACTGTATTTCCTTTAAACACAAGCTGAAAAGATGGTGGAAAAGATATTTACATTTTTTTAGTGAAAATAAAAACTAATATTTAAAAGTTTTTAATTTTTCTTATGATTCTGGGGCTACTGTAAAGAGAAGTAGCAACAACAAGAAAAGTTATATGTGACACGATGACATATAATGGAATGGTTCAGGGTTTAACCTTCCTATAGTTTAGTTGCTATTCTTTTTGTTTTCGTTTAGTTTTTAATATAAAATATAGAAAAGAAATTATATGTACATACGTACGTACAATATTCCCCGAAGCTAAAAGGAAAGACCACAAAATTTTGTTATGCATGTAAAATGTTAAAAGTGGATGTAAAAGAAAAATGTGTGCCAAAAATGTAATAATAAAAATTTGCTCTTGATATTCTTGACTGTTCAGTTTTGTTGGCGTGTTGATGCATAAGTTACGCATTTTCCTTTTTCTTTACTCTGATTAAATTTGTGTGTGTTAGAAATTTATTTGTGTAGTTTTTTTCTTTACATTTTTTGGGGGTTTTAATTTTGGCGTGAAATTGTTTTTTATGGTTTTCAATATTTTTTCAATTTCCTTTAAGTTTTGCTGCCAAAAAGAGACAAATTAAACAGAAGGATGAGTTGACATTTAAAATAAATTAAGTTGTCAATTTTAAAATGATAGAAATTAAAGATATTTTATTGAACAATATAATGATTAATTCTAGTTTCAAATTTGCTGATCTCTCATTGTTAATATTCATTATTTTTTAAAAAAGGAAACCATATCATTTTCTTAAAACAGCTCTTAGCTTATCCAATTACTGCCAACCATTTAACAAATGACCTTCTTAAAAATACACTTAGTCTCTTTGCCATTTAAACTTACCCTGACCTTGTTTTAAATGATTTGAAAGAAAACATTGTTAAAAATACAAATAAACATATTTCAGTTTAATTTCCTAAAAACTTCGTAAATTTGTTTAACTCAAATACAATCTGTTTTTCATTTTAAAATATTTTGCAGTTCTTTTTTTACAAATATTGTTTTTTGTGTTGACTTTTTTTTCGTTTCACATCAATTAGTTGTTTAAATAGATTCAATAAAACTCAACGTCACAAATTTTTTAGTTAAATATAAATAAAAAGGTGAATATAAATAATAGTAGCAATTAGTAGATCAAATTTTGAAAAGTTTTTTAAAAAAATAGAGAAATAAAAAATGATTTCTTTTATAAGCAATTAAATATTTACATAATTGGCAATTTGGTAAACATTAAGAGTTAATTTTTTTTTTTTTGGAATTTATTTATTTGGTGAAATTGTAAAGGTTTAAATAAGGACTTTCCAAATTTGATAGTTTATAGCGGCCTTATTGTTGAAGCTAAATCTATTGCAGTGCCTGGTATTTATTCAGTTTGTTTTTCCAAATCACCATGAATGCATATAGCGTTCAACAACGTGCAAATTACAAAATTGTTTTATCAATATTCAAAACTGACCGTAATTTCCATCAAAAAATCATCTTTAGCGATGATACCCATTTCTGGTATGTCAAAAAACAAAATGGTTGAATTTAGGACGATGCCAATCCACATGAGATCCAAGAGCGTTCAATACATCTCGAAATTAAATATCTTTGGGAACGACGCACAGTGGTATAGAAAACAAGTAAGAGAGCTATATTCGGCTGTGCCGAATCTTATACCATTATACTTTAAAATAAATTTTTTTAAATATTTTTAGGTAAACAAAATTTAATTTTTTTTTAATTGTTTTTTAATTTTTTTTTTTTGAAATTGTTTTTTAATTTTTTTTAAAAAAAGTTTTTTCCAAATTTTTAAAAAAATTTTTTTTTTAATTTTTGGAAAAAATGTATGACAAACAAATTTTTTTATGAAAAAAAAATTCGAGTTAAAAAATATTTTTCCCGATTTTGACCCATTGTAGGTCCAACTTACTATAGCCTTAACTACATCGTTGCAATGGACTTTGAAATATCTATCATTAGATATCCATATTGTCTATATTAATGACTTAGTAATCCAGATATAGATAAAAAATAGTTCAAAAATCGAGGTTGTCCCGGTTTTTTGCTCATATCTCCGTTATTTATGGACCGATTTTGCTGATTTTAAATAGCAAACTTCTCGAAAGCATGTCTGACAGAATAATTGAAGATTTGGATCCCGAAGATATCTGGGGTCTTCAGAAAATTGATTTCAACAGACAGACAGACGGACATGGCTTAATCGACTCCGCTATATATAAGAATCCAGAATATATATACTTTATAGGGTTGGAAATGAAAAATGTAGAAATTACAAACGGAATGACAAACTTATATATACCCTTCTCACGAAGGTTAAGGGTATAAAAAGAGGGAAATAAATCTGTAACTTCTAAACCCTTAGTCTGAATTGAATGAAATTTGACAATCACAAAGAAGAAGTGTTTTCGAGTTTAAGTTTTGAATTTGGACCGCATGAGCCCACCAGGGGTGCTGCCAGAGGTCCTCAAAGTAGGACACCTCGGATATGTTCAATTTTTAAAACGATCCTATTTCGTTTTAAAATAGGCCGGGTCGAATTGTATGGACCATAAAAAAGTAAAAAATCGTATAGCAGAAACGCAATCTACGGAAAATTCTAAGAATGTTTCCTTAAGAAACCATAGGTCTAAAATGAAATCCTATCTTGCGCATTTCGACTTTTATCCAATGATATTTCAGTATATATTTTTTTTTCAATAGTTTTTTTACTGGCTAACAGTCGAAATGCGCAAGATAGGATTTGATTTTAGACCTATGGTTTCTTGGGGAAAATTTCTTAGTATTTTACGTAGAATGAGTTTCTTCTATATGATTTTTTATGAAAAAAATCGACCCACCCTATTTTAAAAATTTTCTCATCAAGCAACACATAAAACTTCTTCATAGATATCAATTATATCCTCGTCGAGCACTACATAAAACCTATCAATTATCTCTTATAGCTTAGGAGATATATCTCAATTTGAAAATTAAATTTTTAACATTTTTACCCACCCTACTCCAGTTTTTTGATTACAGCGGGTCCAAATATTTCCCGATTATCTCCGTTTTTCTTTTATTGGACTAACAATACATGTATGTGTCAAACTAAAAATTAATTGTTTAAAAATCGTAACTGACTCCAAAGTTATATCAATTTGAAATCAGATTTTTTTAAAAAGGCAATTTTTGGCTAGTTTTTGGGGAAAAGGTGTTTTTTTTTTTAGTTTTCTAAAAAAATTCCAAGAAGATGAATAAGGAATTTAGAATTTTTGAAAAGCAAACTTTACCTCAAAGATTTTAAATGAATAAAAAATTTAAAATTATTGATACCAAGGTGATCAAGACATCCAAATAACGGGATTTTTAAATGTAAAATTCAATTTTAGGTCAACAGTTCTCAAATTGCATAGTCGATATCAAAATATAGTAATCCACTTTAGATGGCCATATATATTGTTGTTAGTTATTTTGTAAAGGGTTCCCTGTTGTGGAAAAAAAGCCAAAAAAGCAAAAAATCCCATTTTTGACATTTTTCAAAACTTTTTTGGAAATTGCGGGTTCCTGATAGCAAATTTCAAAATTTGCTTTTAGTTTTGCATTTTCAATGGAAAAATCTATATAACTATAAAATTTCATTAAAAAATATTTATAAATAAAAATTTAATTGAAAAAAGCAGCCCTCAAAGCCAACATAACTCATACCATCGGTCAAAATCTGCCTGATTTGTGAACCAGTGTCATGTAATTTGATTATTGGAAGTTAAGCTATTTGTCAATTATTAATTTATTGTGCAGCCTAGATTCTCAAGTTCTCATATTGATCAAAATCATCAGCTGGCTCTCTACAATTATTTAAATTTATTAAATTGCATTGCCAAACTTTAATTCTAGCTGCTGTTTTTATCTGAACTCCTTTTTTCTACTCACATTTTAAGCTGACCAATTTATGTATTATTTTTCTATTTTTTGTTTGCAGTTAATCTTACTGCTAGTAACTGCTATAAATCATATTATACGCAGTGGCGCAACCACTACTTGCTTGTTTATTTGCTACCAATAAATTTTTAATAAGTTATAAAGCAATATTCGTTTTTTTTGGCTGTCCGCTGTTTTATTTATCTTTTTAGATTTATATATTTTTTTTTTTTTTTAACACAAAAATTTCCCCTGGCAAATAAATAAAATTCATGAAAATTCATGTAAATTATTTATGGTTGTACAAATGTAAGTGTAATTTACTCTACAGTAATTCACACATGTGTCTAATAATAAAAAAAATACTAGTTTGTTTTTAAATAATTTAAACCGATAAAAAGCTGTGAATTACTGTTCAGTAACTCATCAGTGTAGGTAGGTTGCTTTAAACAATATTGATAAAATATTATATTCGGTATTAATATATAGGGGAGACAATTCAACGTTGCCGCTATGTTTGATGGTTAAAATAATATTTCCGAAGCCTTTGGATAACTTACATGAATAAGTTCATAAATAGCTAGGTCTGTCTCTCTGTTGAAATCAACTTTCCGAAGCCTAAAAATAAATTTTGGACCTCGATGCATATATAAGTTCATATATTAAATTTTTCATGAGAAATTTAAAACGTGACATATTTTCTCGACACCTTTTATAAATAAGAATAAGTTCAAGTAATATCAAAACCTCTACTACCAATTTCCTTTAATTAAAAATAAACTAAAATTTTAAGATTTCTATATGGGCATTTCCACGAACTAGAATGAAAAAATCTTAAAAAAATTAGTTTTCTTGTTTCCAGTTTTTGATAGCATTTTGTAGCTCTGTAACCAAACCTAGTTTGGTGCAAAACTAGGTTTTGTTTTTTCGAATATGGGCTTTGCTCCGGTCAAGAACGTGACAATTATACGCCTTTGAAATGTGTAAAAATAAAGTAGGTGTACATTGGTCAAGAATGCGACATTAGTAGGCATTTTGATGTGAAAGAAACCTTAAAACTTTTCTATTGTTGTGTAAAAAATAAAGAAATGTTAAATAATTTGTTTTCTTGTTTCCAGTTTTTGACAGCACATGATAGCTTGACCGGATTTTTCCCGGTCAAGAACGCGACATTCAACATTCCTGATCTTAAGCTTAATCTTAAAGTTAGTTCATGTAAATTCAAAAGGTTTTCTATCAAGTTATTTTAATAAAAATAAAGTTAAATTTCCATATTTCTATAAGGGCAAGAATGCGACATTAGTACGCCTTTATAGAGAAAAAAATAAAGAAATTTCAAAAGCTGCACTATGTTTAATGCAAATTGTTGTTTCCAATAATATTAAGAATAAATATAGGATTAAGAACGCGACAAAAAACGAGACAAGAAATAGAAGTCGTTTTGGACTACATCTGGAAGAAGGCAAATATCTGCATTCATTGTGAATTTGAACATAAAGTCATTTTTCTATAATATAATAATGTGTCTTTCTGTTTATAGTGCTCATGTGGAAATATTTTCATTCGTTTTTTTAAAAACCGTTAATATGATTTCGCAAGTGGCATTTATAAAGCCTCATATTTCCAGGTCACATTTGTAACATGGATTAGTTCAAGTAATTTCAAATCAAATTTCTCTTTTTCTTAATCCTAATTGTTGTTTCTATCATACAAAATTTTGTTTCAGCAGCTTGATATGTATTTGCTTTAGCCAATTTCGATAGCTCTTCAATGCATCTTATCAGCTTTATTGCAATATTCTTTACACTTTTTTTATGCTAAAATAACAAACACATTTGTTTTTGAAGAAAGATAAAATTCTGATAGTAAACGTGACAGACTTTCAAAATCAATACGAAATGTTTAGCTTGATTAATATTTTTGTAGTAACTTTGACTAAATTTTGCATTAAATTAAAATTTTCAGCCATTTTATTAGATCGATCGTGGAGTACTGATAATAGGCGATGATTTAGGTACAGGAACGCGACATTAAAACATGAATATAAATAGAAGCTAATGAAAACTTGAACATTAATCGAGTTTTGTATGATCTGCTGTAATGTTGTCACTTTATTAGATCGACCGTCAAGTACTGACAACAAACGATGATCTAGGTACAAGAACGCGACATTAAAGCATGAATATAAAGAAAAACAAATGAAAACTTTAACATTAATAGAGCTTGGTTTCCTCTATTGTAATTTTGTCAGCTATTTTATTTGATCGACCGTGGAGTACTGGCAACAAACGATGATTTGGATACAAGAACGCGACATTAAAACATGAATATAAAGAAAAACAAATGAAAACTTTAACATTAATAAAGCTTGGTTTCCTCTGTTCTAATTTTGTCAGCCACTTTATTTGATCGACCGTTGAATACTGACAACAAACGATGACGTAGGTACAAGAACGCGACATTAAAACTTGAATATGAAGACAAGCAAATGAAAACTTTAACACTAGTATAAATTAGTTTGCTCTGTTTTAATTTTGTCAGCCAATTTATTAGATCGACCGTAGAGTACTGGTATTAAACTATGATTTAAGGACAAGAACGCTACATTAAAATATGAATATGCAGAGAATCATATAAGAACTATAATATTAATAGAGTTTTGTGTGATCTCTTGTAAATTTGTCAGCCAATTTATTAGATATACCTTGGAGTACTGATGAAAAACGATGATTTTGGTACATGAACGCGACATTAAAACATGAATATGAAGATAAGCAAGTGATAACTTTAAATAGAGCTTTGTTTGCTCTGCTTGAATATTGTCAGCCAGTTAATTGGATCGACTATTAACAAACGATGATTTTGGTACAAGAACGCGACATTAAAACATGAAAATGAAGAAATCATAATAAAGTGTCAGCCACTTTATTAAATCGATGATGGAGTACTAATAACAAACGATGATTTAAGTAAACTAAGCTAAGAGAAAGAAGAAAACTAATTTAAATTTTTGGTTAAAAAGTCTTATCAATAAATTAACATTTTCATTCCGACTTAATTCAAAATAGCCAAATGTAGGGTATTTATAAAAATATTAAAAAAAGCTAAAATATTTCAAATGAAACCAATATAAATTGTTAACAAACTACACACAAATTTTGCACTCTATGCCTCAGAGACACTAAAAAAAAAAATAACCAGCCAATAAAACAAATCTCATGCTGAATTGTGATATTAAAAAAACATCCATTAGTTCTTTTGGTGACATTGTACCACTTTTTTCTACAATTAACCTATACAAGTCATCCATTGTGATTCAAAGACATCAATTGTTTGTTGGAGCTGTCAATTGACCTAGCTCCAGACCTGTTTCGTTGATCACATCGCCAGTGAAGCAATTACTTTTTACAAAGGCATTACTAGCCCCAAAAACTGTTGGGTATTATTTAAAAGAACTAGATGGTGCTAGCGGGACTGAGAGAGAGAGCAACAGCGGAAGTAAAACAAATACAAACATCAAAAAACATGTTCCTCATATTGAGTAAAACATGCATCAATATTTCTTCGACATATATCCAAAAAAATATTTTATTCATTTTTTATGTGTCATATAAATATTATTAACGAATGTGTATAAAAGTTTGCTAAATAATGAAAGCATAGCAAACAAAATATTTATACATATATTTATGTAGGAATAAATGCTCTACAATATGAAATAATAAAAAAAATAAAATAAAAAACAGTTATACAAAAATGTTTACACTCAAACACACACTTACACACAAAATGTTTGTTAAAACCATATTAGGATGGTCCTCATATTGCACTTTATGGATTTCCGAAGAATTTCAAAACCGCCGTTTCGGTTTTGTTATAATTTATTATTTTAATAATCAAAATCAGTTGATAACACTGTGTGTAATATGGAAATATAACCATATATGGACAACAGTACGTGATAAAAGACCAAAGATTTGCGGCCTCGGTGTAATTTTTGCAAAAAATTTATCATTTTATCAGGCTCATATCTTGAAAACAGTTGGGAATTTTGATTTACTCTCTGAGGCAAATTTGTAGCCCTTGACATAAAGAACAACAATTGTGAACATATAAAATCAAAAAAACTTCATCTTCAACGTCAAAATCACAAAAAGCTAATTTTAAATTAATTTAGAAATAAATTGTTTAAGCTGCCTAAAAGTATGCATTAGTTTATAATAGTTAATGGCCTAACTTAAATGGTGTTAAGAATCATTCCTAGGAAGTTCATATGTTCTAGAAAGTTGTTTATTGAGATCTTAGGTACATTTTTGTAGTTGATTGTTTCCTTGAATTTTTAACGGTTTGCTACCTATGGACCTGAACAGGGGTAAAAGGTAAAAAAATCGAATTTCGGTTAATTGTGGTAACCGTTTCTTGTATATATTTTTTTCTTCTTTGTCACAGAAAATTCGACCAAAATGGAGTAATTTGAAAAATCAAACTTGACGGATGTTCAAGAGGAGTAATATTGGTACTTTTTCCAATATTTAACATATATGTGGGTTACGCTTCACTTCAGAACAGAGTATGTGAAAAGTCGAACACGCAATAATATAATTTTTTGGAAATTTCGTTTAAAAAAATTTTTAAAATTTATATTTATGAAAATATGTAAAGCTAATGTTTTGGATCAAAACTACACATTTTCCTAAACTGTAAAATAAAGGCCATCCTAATATATATATATGTGAGTTGTTAACAAATAAGTGCAAACTGGTAGAAAAACAAAAATTTCTGTTTTTGTTTCCTACCATTATGGAATTGCTAAAATATGTATGAAACATAAAAATATAATAATAAATCTATATATTTGTATATAAATAACAACATTTGCTATTTTATTCCACTTGCTCGTGTTGTTTTTTTATATATTTTTCTGTTGATTTCATTAAGGACACAGCAATGCGTATAAAAATCGCATACATCAATGAATATTTTAAATACATTCAACCAATAAACGGAAATCCTTTATCATGATTTTCTTCCTGTATCAATAATTTATAGCTGAAGGATTTGCAAATGAGTACATAGGTATGTAAAAAATAAATAAAAAACCAACTTATTTTCAGGCATCAACAAAAAAAAAACTTTAATTTTAATAAAATAATAATCTGTGGAAAATTAGTTTGACAATAAATTTTTAAAATTGATTGATGCAACTAAAATGAATATAAGCTCAGAATTGCTTAAGTGAAATGACTTCCAATTTGTTTGGACAATAAAAAATATACAAATTCGTTACTCGAACTCAAATATTTGCTATTATTTTCTGTTGCACATTTAAATATCTTCCCCAAAATACAATTAAAACTTTTTCTATTACCATTACCAGTATGTAGTCAGTTTGCGGTGTTATTTTTAATATAATTTTCAAAATTCTTTTGAACTTTTGCTTTTTATGCCTGCTCCTCTTCATTTAATAGATATTGTTTTGGTAATTTGTTATTAAATTTATTTATTATTTGCTAAGATTTTTTCTGCTTAATTTATTTCGCCAATTTGTTGCTTTTAATGCGTTTTTTTAGGAGTTACTAGCAAATTGTGGTAAAACAAAATATGTTTGCAATCATATTATTATTATTTGGGCATGGAGAGAGAGACCCAAAACTTTTTCAATTAGTATTCAATGGTATGGAAAATTGTAATTTGGAAAATATGTTTTAATACATACAAATGACCGTAACATTTAAACTAAGTATGATAGAATAATAAATATTTATGTAGATAAAATTAACTCTCATAATGTACAAAATAATGGTGGCCTGGGATGATGGAATAATGCAAAAATATTAATACACAAATAATTCTATATAAAATTAAAACTGTTATACATAAACTTCTGCCAAAATATGTTTGCAATCATTTCATAATATGGGCATGGAGAGAGAACTAAAACTTTTTCAATTAATATTCAATAATATGGAATTTTATTTTCTAAATTCTATAATATAGTACACAAATGTTTTGATAAAAAAACTGTCATACACAAATTTGTTTATAGAAAAAACTGTTGTAAACAAATTCTTCTAATAGAAGAAATACAAATTATTCTATAGAAAAAACTAAAAGGATAGAACAATTTGTGTATTACAGTTTTGTATATAGAAGATTTAATGTATTATAGTTTTTATATAAAAAAATTTGTGTATAACAGTTTTTTTCTATAAAAAATATTGTGAAGAAGAAATTCTATTAGAAAAAAACTGTTATACATAAAGTTATCACAAAGTTACAGAAAAAATTGTTATAAGAAAATTATTCTAATAAAAGAAATTGTTATAAACAATTCTTCTAATAGATGAAACAGAATTTTTTTTATAGAAAAACTGAAACTGTTATACAGTTTTTTCCGTAGAAAACCTCTAATACACAAAGTATTCTATATAAAAAACTGTTATAAACAAATTCTTTTAATAGAAGAAATTGTTATACAAAAATTCTTCTAATAAAAGAAATACAAATTTTGTATAGAAAAAACTAAAACTGTTATATAAAAATTTTTCTATAGAACAAAACTGTTATACACAAAGTTTTCTATAGAACAAAACTGTTATACACAAATTATTCTAATAGAAGCAATACAATTTTTTTTATAGAGAAAAGCTGAAACTGTTATACACAAATTCTATAGAAAAAACTGTTATAAACTAATTTTACTATAGAAAAAACTGTTATAAACTAATTATTCTAATAGAAGACACTGTTATACAGAAATTCGTCTAGTAGAAGAAACTGCTACAAATTCTTCTAATATAAGAAATAAATTTCTTTTTATAGAAAAAACTGAAACTGTTATACACAAACTTTTCTATAGAAAACTGGAATACACAAAGTTTTCTATATAAAAAACTGTTATAAACAGATCCTTCCAATAGAAGAAACACAAATATTTTATAGGAAACATTTAAACTGTTATATACAAATTTTTCTATAGAACAAAACTGTTATACACAAATTTTTTTGTAGAAAAAACGTAAACTGTTAGATAAGAATTTTTCTGTAGAAAAAAACTGTTATAAATAAATTATTCTGATAGAAGAAACAAAAATTTAGTTTATAGGAAAAAACTGAAACTGTTTTAAACTAATTCTTCTAAAAGAAAAGACTGTTATACAGAAATTCGTTTTATATAAAAACTGTTATACCCAAAATTTTTCTATAGAAAAACTGTTCTCTATATAAAAAACTGTAATACAAAAATTCTCTTAAATGATAAAACACACATTTTTTATAGAAAACTGTTATATAAAGTTTTTTTATAGGACAAAACAGTTATACACACTTTTTTCTATAGAATAAGCTTTTATACACAAAATTGTCTATAGAGAAAACTGTTAAAAAATGTTTCTGTAGAAAAAATTGTTATACACAACTTTTTATAGAACAAATAACAACCCAAAAGAGACCAATCAAAGAACCATAAATAAATCCAATTTTACTCTAATCCTCTGTTCATTACACTGAGTGTAATTTTTTGAGTCATGGAAGTAAACCATATACGGACACCACTACGTGATAAAAGACAACAAAAGAAAGACCCAATGTCATCTGGGCAAAAGTCACCTGGGTGTAATTTATGCAAAAAAGTTATAATTTTCTTAGGGTCATATCTTGCAAACAGTTCGGAATTTTGATTTACTTTCTGAGGCAAAGTTGTAGCGCTTGTAATTGTGAACATATAAAATCAAAAAAACTTCATCTTCAAGATCAAAATTGCAAAAAACTTTAAAAAATTCGAAATAAATAAGCTGCCTAAAGGAATTAGTTTACAATAATTTAATAGTTCATGGCCCAAAACACTTAATTCCTTTAGTATTTTCTTACTAACTTATATTGACCTACTTAAACGGTGTTAAGAATCATTCCTAGGAAATCTTTTGGAAAATATTTCTACTTTGACGCAAAGCCACTTCAAATAAAATGTGCAATTTATTGTCTGCATGACTAAAGATGCGGAATTTTTAGCTTTTATTTTGAACAATTTTTACAATATAAATTTATTCAAAGATTCCGAACCAAAAGAACTGCTCATCTATTGAGGACAAGAACGAATCAAGATAATATCAGATACTGTATTCCAAAGTGAAACGTATCCCAGAGAGAGAGCATTATGAATCGATCGAATCAAATAGTAGTCGATCGGAGAACGGTGTGAAAGAGGCAAAGCTTTCCAACCACTTCATTCTAAATAAATACTTATATAAGAATTATTACGGTTTCATGTCTAACCGCATATTCTGGGGGTTTTCGGACAATATGAACCTTCTGGTTGCACCAAATACAGATCATTACCCTAGCATATGACGCTTGTTGATACAAAATTCGACATTTTCCAAGCAAAAGTAATTAAGTGAGAATAAATGATAGATGACATAGATATGCCATCTATAGTAAATTCTGCATTTTTAAGTTATACACCAAATATCTCCAATTTTCAGCATATGGATTTTAGACGACTGAGAACATAGTTAAACCTTGGGAGCATCGAAATTCAAAATCTGCCAAATAAGAGTTATCCTACTACATATACATAATAAATAATTTAAATTTGCTTAGTTTAATGACCTCAAATACATATTTATCTCTGCCTTTTGTTGTCGCATTAACTTTGCTTTTTTGTGTACTAAATCTATAGTCTACTTTTAGGTTCGTTAATTACAATTATAACACTCATTTATTTATATTATTTTAGTTTTTGTATGGTTTTCATTACTATTTACGTTTATGGTATTTTTAATTTCATTAACATAATAAATAAATGCATTTTATTTATATAAATGTTGCTGTTTAATTTGTATTTGTTAAATATTTTTACAAAATGAGTTTGAATAGGGCTATAATAATAATGATGATAATAATTATCTTATATTTGATTGTAAGCAAATAAAGAAATTAATTTAATTGTATGGTATTATAATGCTGTACAGGAGAAAATGGATATTTAAGCCTGTCATAGGGAATATCAAAGAATTTTGTAAAATCTAATTCATATTTTCCTAATATATACAAATTTAATATTACACTAACATCTTATATTTTTATTTCTAGCAAATACTTGGCTTTGTAATGTCTACTGCATACCATCCACATTACTTAGAATTAGTTGTGGACATATCTAAGATTCAATATAATTCTCATTTAAAAAAGCAAATTATGTATTAGGGTATTTAAAATTCTCCTAACACATTTCCTTTATACCATTTACATTTATCATTTACTGCTTTTAAATAGCTATGTATAAAACAAATTATTGTATTCCGGTTTTGCTTTAAATTTAATTAAACTGAAATTCAAATATTCATTGCGCCAATTCCATGCAAATTGATAGCATTTAATCTGTATTAGTACGTTTTGTGATTAAATAAATCCAGCAATTCTTGTTTATTAATCCTATTAAAATTATAGCATAGTTTTGGTAAAGTTAACAA
Organism: Calliphora vicina; assembly: GCF_958450345.1. Classification (NCBI taxonomy): domain Eukaryota; kingdom Metazoa; phylum Arthropoda; class Insecta; order Diptera; family Calliphoridae; genus Calliphora; species Calliphora vicina. Next base: position 13,080,963 of record NC_088783.1, on the reverse strand, counting down.
TTTTCTATCTCTCTCTTACTCACACTCTTTAGCAAAATGATAAAATATTTAGCATACTTTTAGGTTATTTGTTGATTTTTTTTATCACAAAAATATTTTATGCTTTTAGGTTTAAATTTGTTTTAAAATAAACATTTTTTTTGCAGTTTAAAATCATTCATGACTGGTTTATTCAATTTAAATGTAAATTCGCAGCTATATGTATAATATTTTTCTAGTCGTATTTTGGTTTCATGGTTTGTTGTAGTTTCATCACAAAGATTTGCATTTGAAATTTCATTGAGTGTAAAGGAAAGCTAACAGCACTATATCACGAATGAAAGTATATAAATTTTAATTCCTTACAGGCTGGGCTAAAATTGTTTAATTGTGTTTTGTACTATTTTTTATGTACATTTAGCGGTGTGTTAGAGTTTAATTTGTACCTGGAAAATTGTATTTTATGTTGCTATATTTATGACTGCAAATCTCCTATTTTTTATTCGAAAACATGACTAATATTGTTCCATAAAAATAACAACAAAGTCAATAAAAATATTTTTTATTTGAAAAATTAAATATATTGTACCCCAATGTAACTGCAATTGGCAGTTAGCAAATTCAATTTTGTTTTATAAAATATTCAAAAAACCATAAAATAGTAGAAAGAAATAATAATAAAAAAACAATACAACCCAGCCATTTTTTTATTGGCAACGGTAGTATGCAATTCTATTGAAATTGTATGATAAAGATGAGTGAGTTGTTTAGAAAAAATATCAGTTTGCAATAGACCACATGACAAGGGATTTTGTGTATTTTAATTGCACCGAAAAGTGCCAAGCAGATAGGAAATATTTTGTTTAAAAATTGCAAATGTTGAAAATGATTTTGTTCAAGGGTATTGTTACTTTAACCATGTTTTGTAAATTTTTGTGTAAAAATTGAGTTGTGTAAAAACGGGGGTTTTCTGTAAAAACAAAGTTTTTGTGTAAAAACAAAGTTTTTGTGTAAAAACAAAGTTTTTGTGTAAAAACAAAGTTTTTGTGTAAAAACAAAGTTTTTGTGTAAAAACAAAGTTTTTGTGTAAAAACAAAGTTTTTGTGTAAAAACAAAGTTTTTGTGTAAAAACAAAGTTTTTGTGTAAAAACAAAGTTTTTGTGTAAAAACAAAGTTTTTGTGTAAAAACAAAGTTTTTGTGTAAAAACAAAGTTTTTGTGTAAAAACTTTGTTTTTGTGAAAAAAGCAGAGTTTATGTGTAAAAACAGAGTTTTGGTGTAAAAACAGAGTTTTGGTGTAAGAATTGAGTTTTTGTGTAAAATCCGAGTTTTTGTGTAAAAACTGAAATTTTTAGTATAATCCGAGTTTTTGTATAAAATCCGATTTTTTGTATAAAAACCGAGTTTTCCTGTCAAATCGGAGTTTTTGTGTAAAAACAGAAATTTTGTGTAGAAACAGAATTTTCATGTAAAAACTGAGTACAAAAACTCAGTGTAAAATCGGAGTTTTTGTGTAAAAATTTAAATTATGTGTAAAAACTGAAATTTGCTGTAAAACCTACCTTTTTGTGTAAAAACAGAGTTTTAGTGTAAATACCGAGTTTTGGTGTAAAAACAGAGTTTTGGTGTAAAAACAGTCTTTTGGTGTTAAAACAGTGTTTTGGTGTAAAAACAGAGTTTTGGTGTAAAAGCTGAAATTTTGTGTAGAACCTACCTTTTTGTGTAAAAACAGAGTTTTGGTGTAAAAACAGAATTTTGGGGTAAAAACAGAGTTTTGTTGTTAAAAATAGTGTTTTTTGTGTTTGGTGTAAAAACTTAAATTTTCTGTAAAAACAGAGTTTTGGTGTAAAAACTGTCAAAGTTTTCTACACATTTTATGTGAAATAGCTAAAGAGAGAGGACTCAATAGGCAAATTTTTACATTCACTAGAACGCGGAAAGTTCTAAATTAATAATGATTTTAATTATTTTATTCCTTCGACCATTCAAAAACTAACTACTTTTTATACAATTAAATACAATCTCACTCACCTGAAAACCATCATAGGTCCATGAGCCAAATTTCATTTCACATCTCTGATCGTCGAAGGGAAACCAAGTGATGTCAATTTTACACGTTGACTTAAAAATACCGGGCGGCACATAAAGGCAAGAACCATTATTACGCACCACAACATTGGTGGCATAAGTACCATCAAATCCTTCGTCCGCACTGAAATTAGAAAAAAATTTAAGGAAAATTAAAGCAATTTTAAAAATGACATATGTATTTGAGAAAAAAATACTTGCAAGTAATAGTTTTTACTGTAATATTCAAGTAAAACTACTGCAGAATATAACATACACTTCTGTGACACACTTATAAACACAATAAAATATATTATCATCCCATTATCAGCTTCTAAACTGAACTTATTGTATTTATTTCATCATATTGACATTTTGATTTACAGCAGGGTTAAATGACGCATAATAGAACATTTACACGCTTTCTCTCTCTCTGTCTCTATCCCTTTAATAAAACCATCATCTAACCAAGCAACCAACCAACCAACCATTTATTCATTCATCCATCCATAAGTGAAAAACTAAGTAAAAGTTAAAAAAAAACTAAGTAGTAGTTAAATATGTAACCCACAAACAACAAAAAAATATAAATAAATGAAAAAACGTATCTACAACTAAAGTTAATAGAAATATAGAGACCAAAATAGAAAAAAAATAACAAGAATGTTGCTGAAATATGCACTTTCATATCCTTTTGCCATATTTTCCGTTGCGTCTTTTTTTTGCGTTCCAACATTTGTCATTCTTTTTTACAGAATTCAAAAAAAAGAAAAAAAAAATATGAAAGAAACCTTGACTTTATTACACAGTAGCAGAGTGGCATAGTGGAATAATACAAATAAAGAGACATAGTTTTATAACTGACATACACACACACATACATATATCCTCATACACAATTAGTTGTGTGAGTGTGATTTGTATGTGTGTTATAAACGGAAAAGTTATAAACCAAAATATAACACACATTTATTCCTCTTTATAGTGGGAGTTAAAGTTATAGGAACAAATGAAAGTAATGGATAAGGAAACACATACAACTCATTTTAACTACATACTTATATTTAGAGTTAGGATTACTTTGATGAATTCTAGTTAGCAACAGGTTTTTGTGTAAAAACCAAATTTTTGTTTAAAATCCGAGTTATTGTGTAAAATCGGAATTTTTGTGTAAAATGTGAGTGTGTAAAAAACTGAGTTTTTGTGTAAAAACAGAGTTTTTGTGTAAAAACAGAGTTTTTTTGTAAACAGAGATTTGGTGTTTTTGTGTAAAAACAGAGTTTTTTTGTAAAAACAGAGTTTTTTTGTAAACAGAGATTTGGTGTAAAAACAGAGTTTTGGTGTAAAATCAGAGATTTGGAGTTAAAACAGAGTTTTAGTGTAAACAAAGAGTCTTGGTGTAAAAACGGAGTTTTGTTGTAAAACCGAGTCTTGGTGTAAAAACCGAGTTTTTGTGTAAAATCCGAGTTTTTGTGTAAAATTCGTGTTTTGGTTTATAAACTGTGTTTTTTTGTAAAAACAGAGTTTTGGTGTAAAAACAGAGTTTTGGTGTAAAAACAGTGTTTGGTGTAAAAACAGAGTTTTGGTGTAAAAACAGAGTTTTGGTGTAAAAACAGAGTTTTGGTGTAAAAACAGAGTTTTGGTGTAAAAACAGAGTTTTGGTGCAAAATACAGTTTTTGTGTAAAAACTAAAATTTTGTGTAAAATTCGAGTTTTTGTGTAAAAACAGAGTTTTGGTTTAAAAATAGAGTTTTGGTGTAAAAAAAGTTTTGGTGTAAAAATTGAGTTTTTGTGTAAAAACTGAAATTTTGTGTGAGTTTTTGTGTGAAAACACAGTTTTTGTGTAAAAACACAGTTTTTGTGTAAAACACAGTTTTTGTGTAAAAACACAGTTTTTGTGTAAAAACACAGTTTTTGTGTAAAAAAACACAGTTTTTGTGTAAAAACACAGTTTTTGTGTAAAAAAACACAGTTTTTGTGTAAAAACACAGTTTTTGTGTAAAAACACAGTTTTTGTGTATAAACACAGTTTTTGTGTATAAACACAGTTTTTGTGTATAAACACAGTTTTTGTGTATAAACACAGTTTTTGTGTATAAACAAAGTTTTTGTGTATAAACAAAGTTTTTGTGTATAAACATAGTTTTTGTGTAAAAATACAGTATTTGTGAAAAGTCCAAGTTATTTAAATATGTTTGTCAAAAACCGAATTTTTATTTTGAAAACCGAGTTTTTGTTATGTTATGCCACATATCAAGCGACGCGACATACCATATCACGTTATATGACATGATAAACATATCACGTAACGCGACATATCATACACAGCATAATTATAGTGATGTCCGAGTATTTACAGTATTTACAGTGAACCTCAAACTATATCCTTCACTGTAGGAAATACAGTGTGTGTATTTTCACATCCACATGCACCGAAACAATATATTACCAGTGGATGTGTGGCAGTAGCCCTATAGGGAATTTGTTAAGAAATGAAATTGTCAAGTTCAAAATGTCTAGAATTAAGTAACAAACTAGAACGTTAACAAGAGAATAAAGAAAAAGAAACTTAAAAATTAAAATTTAAAACGAAATTTTTATCAGGCAACAATGTTTATTTGTAACTTTAGGGATTTCAGAACAAGTTTGAATTGAGTTAAAGAGTTGAAATTGTTGGCAACCAAACTAATAAGAAAGCTTAATTAGCAAGTAATGGGTAAAAATTGGACTATAATCCTTCTAAAATGTTGAAACAGTGGCTATTACTGGTGCTCGACTCTGCGATATATTAATACTATCATTATCATTACATTTTCCTCGTGATCACCTTAATTTGAATTCTTAAACACAATTCTAATTTAATGCCTGCAACATTTTAATTGCAACAAGACCCCTGTTCGTATTTATTTTACCCTACAAGGTTATTAGCGCTGTTGGTTTAAATATCACCCGCTTTTTTTTTTCTATTTTTTATATTAAATTTTCTTTTGTTATATTATTTTGTAGTCGTACGTACTAAAACAACAATAATGAAACATGAACAAAATAAAAAAAAAAGAAAAATGTATATGAAACAGTAGCAGAACTGTTTAAGTAGCTTTAGGCGATGACATTTCATTTCACTATTTCATCAACATTTAAACGCAAATAATCATACACACACACAGATACATAAACACAAACATACACCTACACATGGAAATAAATGCTAAATGAAAATAGAGATTGTTTGGGGAAAAAGCTGGGAGGACAAAAAGTAGAAAAAAAAAAATAATAATAACAATAGTTTTCTTTAGGTATTTACATACATACAGGCGTAGTATGATTGTATGGGTTTATAAGTTTATATGTGTGTTGTTATGAATGTATTGCCATATGTTGTCAACCGTACAAGAGCATTAGATTGGCCCTCCAAAAAAAGAAGTCGAATGCTCCAAAAATTTTATTTGTATCTGGCAATCAATTCGCCTTTCGTAGGGCACGTAGAGAAAAAACATGGCTCTGGTAAATATATTATGATAAGATTTATGATTGTTGTCCAAACATATTATGATTATTATTAGTATCATATGATCAGTTATAATATGACCCAAAGTAATCATATCATGGCACAATGAAATTATATTGTAATCCAACATAACCATATTTATGATATAATCAAATCATATTGTGATCCAAAGTAATCGAATTACACAGGTCAACAGAAAAAAAGGCTTGACATTATAAAGATTTGATGCATCATGGCTACCTAAGTACAAAAATAGTAAAATTGTTCAATTCTATGGATAGATTTTTTTAAAAAAATTGTTAAGTAAAATTACAAAGTTTGTTAGACATTTCTCCATATAATTAATGATAACTCAAGAAGGGTTAGTGCCATGTTATTAAAGTAAGCTTAGAAAACTTAAGATTTACATAACATTTAATTCGTTTATATACTGTGTTTCAATTGCCTCAGTAGTTTCGGAGTTATAATAACAAATTGAAGCAAAAAATATATTTTTTACATGAAAATAGTAAATTTTTTTTAATTTAAAAAAAACATGAAAAATCGAAAACGACAGAAATTGTTTAGATTTATTGCTTTATCGCAAAGCCACATGTAATAGGAATAAAATGGCATTTCGATCACAAAAATCGATGGATTCTTTTCGAATTTATTCACAATTAAGTGAATTCGCTCATTTTTAAAAAAATTTTGTTTTTTGTTTGATATACATAAAATTGAGTAGTTAATGTTCTACTTTTGAACGATTGAACTTTAAAAGCATATTCTCATGATGTGTATTAATTCTTCTCATATATATTGCGTTTCAATTGGCTCAGTAGTTTCGGAGTTATAATATAAAATTGAAGCAAAAAATATATTTTTTACATGAAAATAGCTAATTTTTTTGTTTTAAAAAAATCATGAAAAATCTATAACGGCAGAAATTGTTCACATTTATTGCTTTATCGTAAAGCCAGGCAATAGTAACAAAATGAGGTATAGATCATAAAAATCGATTGATTATTTTCGAATTTATTCACGATTAAGTTAATTTGCTGATTTTCACAAAATTTTATTTGCTTACAAGCGTGTACTTTGAGTGTAAATTTTACATGTCTTTTGTTATTGTAACAAAAACTATTTTTATCGATAGATATCTCATTTGTTTCCTATTACATGTGGTTTTACGATTAAGCAATAACCCTAAACAATTTCAGCCGTTTTCTATTTTTAATGAGATTTTTAAAACAAAAAGTTTTGGTATTTTCACGAAAAAATATATTTTTTGCATAAATTTGTTACTTTAACTCCGAAACTAGTGATGCGATTAAAACGCAATATATAAATGGATTAAAGAATATGTAAATTTCAACTTTTCTAAGTATACTTTAATAATATCGGACTAACCGTTTTTGAGTACTCATTAATTATGTGGAGAAACGTCTAAAAAAAATAAAAATTTTACTTAAAAATTTGTTTAAAAAAAACTTCTTCATAGAATTTAATATTTGGACCAAATTTGTACTACTGAAACCACCATACATCAAAATTGTGTAGTGGTTTAAAAAGCCTCTAAAATTTTTTCGATTTTGTTGCCCTGTTTATCGAAATCTGAAGAGTAAATGTTAAAACATTAATTTTTTCGTTCGACATGTTTTTTGCAAGGTTGCTTACCGTTTCAAAACTGTTAAAAGATAACGGTAAATATAATTGGTATGATTTCTGTAACGATATTTTAAAGGTAACAGTAGCTGTAGCATAGCAGTACCGGTATTTGCTGTTATTTCGTTAAATATATTTTAATGATTTTAATGGTAATTTCATCCTGATTTAAATTATTAATAAAATTTACAAAAATTAAAAATATGTTGACAAAGTTGGTATTCCAATTATATTTTAAATTTTGTAGATTTCAATAAACTCAAAGCTAACGGTATTTGCGATTGTATCGCTAAAGGTAATTGCAATTATTTCGGTAACGGTTGTTTGGCGGAAACGGTAGTTGAGTTGAATCGTCATTTTAGGAATAAAAGTAGCTTGACGATAACGGTAATCAACCTCATGTTTTTCCAAACATATAGGGGCATCCTAAGGAGCTCAAAGTTACACACAACATTCAGATTAATTGCATTGTTAGTAGGAATATTTGTATGCAACTGCTAGCACGAAAATGATACTTTATTTTGCTTTAATTGGTTATAAAGAATAAAAGTACTTTTGAAGGTACTTTTTTTTACTTCAATCGGCTTTATATGAAGTTCATTAACTAATTTTAATTGGAGCATGAATTTTAAATCACAAATTGTCAAAGAAAACATTGGAAAAAGTGATTAATGGTAAAAAAGAATTCGCCCAAAAGAGTGCTTTAAAATGTTACATAGCAGGATTGTTAGGAAAGTTGATTAAAAAGTACTGAGTTAAACTCTTAGAAATTAAAGAATTTCGATGTAAAAATTATACATAGTATGGGGAAAATGTTTTAAAAATTCAATTAATCGAAAGAAGAACATTAGCTACTCAATTTTATTTTTATCAAACAAATAACTAAAATTTTGTGAAAATGAGCGAATTGATTTAATTGTGTATAAATTCGAAAAGAACCAATTAAATTTTACGATCGATATCTCATTTTGATAATTTTAAATGTGTATTTGCGATAGTGTAATAAATCTGAACCATTTCTGGCGTTTTCGACTTTTCATGATTTTTTAAAAACAAAAAAATTGGCTATTTTCACTTGAAAACTATATTTTTTGTTTCAATTTGTTATTATAACTACGAAACTACTGAGCCAATTAAAAAGCAATATATAGGTGAAAATTTGTACGTATCATGGGGAAAATCTTTTCAAAATTTAATCAATCGAAAGAACAGCATTAACTACTCAATTTTATGTATATCAAACCATGAACTAAAATTTTGTGAAAATGAGCGAATTCACTTAATTGTGAATAAATTCGAAAATAATCCATCGATTTTTATGATCGATATCTCATTTTAATCCCATTACATGTGGCTTTGCGATAAAGCAATAAGTTTCAACCATTTCTGCCGTTTTCGATTTTTCATGATTTTTTTTAACAAAAAAATTTTCTATTTTCATGTAAAAAATACATTTGTTGCTTCAATTTGTCATTATAACTCCGAAACTACTAAGCCGATTAAAACACAATATACAAATGAATTAAAGGTTATGTAAATTTCAATTTTTCTAAGTTTATTTTGATAACATCGCACTAACCATTTTTGAGTTATGTTTAAGTATGTGGAGAAACGTCTAACAAAATTCGTAATTTTACTTAAACATATTAAAAAAAATCTCTTTTTTTACTTAGGTTGCCATGATGCATCATATCTATCTAGTGGTTATTCAAGCCTTTTCTTGCTGTTGACCTGTGTAAATGGTCAGATTACAATAGAAAAATAAAGCATTCCCTTTATGCCGATCTGTACTTTAGAATCATTTTGCGCCTAAATTACTTAAGTAAAATCTAATTTTGAACCTTTCAGATTAAGCTAAGTAAAAAAAGTACTTTATATTTAGTACTTTTAAGTTCATTTCAATTAACACTATTGCTTGAAGTATTTTTTATAATAATCCTGTAAAATTTTAACAGATTTTTTTTTTGCCTCACTATTTACATTTCTATGCAATTGTGCACTAGTATTTGTTTAATAGCAATAAATACATATGTATGCCAATGACATATTTACACACTTACATTTAAATATGTATAAATGTAAGCATATGTATTCGTATTCGTTTACAATATAAATTTAATGTTTAATTTAGTTCTTTTTTTTTTGCTTTATTTTTACACAAACATTGACATCTGTTTAAATACTTTCGAGGTTTTTCTGCTGTTGATTTCCTTTAGTTTTCTCTATCTCTGCGGTTTGGTTTCTTTCTTTAAATAACATTTTATTTTATAATTTAAATACATAGATGATGAACATACATAGAAGTTTATACTCATTTTTGTTTGCTTAGCTACAAAATATTTTTTCATATGAAATTAATATTTATCATTTACAGTTTGTAGACATTTGATAAAATATTTATCCACTTGATATGAAAGAATTATATTTGTTTAAAGAGCTGCTATGCCACAATCTAATAACACTTGCAGACAAATGTACTTAGACTTTAGGCTAAAAGACATGGAAACAGCCTATGGTTGTGGCAAATATGCTATGTTACTCATATAATAAATATATATAGCAAACAACTTTGTTGTTAAATATAGTTTATTTCAATAATAACTTGGTTTCTAAAAATAATGTGTTGGTTAATATTTTATAATTACATGATTGATAGATTTTGCACGATGTTATCAATATTGGATACTTTGTTCCAAAGTTATGCATAACCCAGAGACAGCAGAATGCATATTAGGTTATAAGCAATTCATTACTAAAGCATTTCTAAGTAATGTAAGTGGTATGTGGTAGTCATATCATAACCTTACTTGTGCTGGCTATCTCTAATACTTGTTCATGCTTTACATATTTGATATAAATAATATAATTCCTAATATTTTCTATTTTACAGTAAATTTCCTTAATAAATGCTGACTAAGAATTGTATGTGCTTTATTTTGAGGATAAAAAATGACACATTCATATGGATTCTATTCTCAATTTTTTTACTTTTTCATTTTGACTATTAGTGTAAATATACATATAAGTTAGAAAAACAACAACAATAGTCACATGAACAATAATAAACAATAATATGTCATATTTAATATTTATGCTTGTCACTATTAATGCTTTTTGTTGTGTTTTGTTTGGAGATGAAAAGTGACATAAAACTGCATGATACATCATCGTCATCAACAACATCATTATCACCTAACAGCATAACATCATAGTCAGTCAGCATCAAAAGTATTAGATTGTAACAAACTAATGAATAGTTATGTATGGATATGTTGGTTTTGTTTTATAATATGTTAGCCGTAGAAATGGACAGTGTAAAGGGGATTGCAAAAAGAGATTGCAAATAAATTATGGACCACCACAACATTGTAAAAACAAAAAATTGTATACATCCACAATACATGAAATAAAACAAGTAAGAGAGCTATATTCGGCTGTGCCAAATCTTATATACCCTTTACCAAATTATACTTCAAAATAAAAATTTTAAATATTTTTAGGTAAACAAAATTTATTTTTTTAATTTTTTGGAAAAAATTCGGGTTAAAAAATATTTTTTTCCGATTTCGACCAATTGTATGTCCAACTTACTATGGTCTATATATGCGTCGTTGCAATGGTATTTGAAATATCTATCATTAGATATCCATATTGTCTATATTATATAATATATGTGAACCGATTTTAAATAGCAACCGATCCGGAAGAATTCCGGAGATATTGATGTATGAATCGTGTATGTAAGTTTTTCGGGGGCTTCGGAAAATTGATTTCAACAGACAGACGGACATGGCTTAATCGACTCCGCTATCTATAAGGATCCAGAATATATATACTTTATAGGGTCGGAAAATTATATTGTGGAAATTACAAACTGAATGACAAACTTATATATACCTTTCTCACGAAGGTGGAGGGTATAAAAAGCGCGACTCTATGATGACGCTAAAGAAACTATACGCATAGTAATTTGCAACTACATTTTCACAACATTGAAGACTAAAGTCTGGGGACGATTATTTGGCGGCTTCATTTATATCAGGGGTTCACGCAAGCTTTTGGAAAGTCAAAATAATAAAGAGAAAAAACAAATAGAAAACAAGAAATTCAAATTTCGATTTCTAAAATTGAATTGTGGTTTTCTCAATATTAATTGAGATTTCTAAATTTCAATTTGTATTTTATCAATATTAACTTGGATTTCTAATTTCAACTTGAAATGGTGTACTATCACATTAATATGTACGAATATCCAAACGAGACCGTCAAAGGCGGCTATCGCAGAAGGGCCATACGGAAGATTAGCCCTAGGAATGCGAAATGACTTTTCGATATGCTGGTAAAGCCCATACTAAGTAAATCCACCTACTGCGGGATGATTGAGAGAATCCTGCGAATCTCTGCACATCTCTTCTACCGGCAATTGGCCATAAATTCGAAGGTTAGGCTAAGAACTGTAGGAGCATGGATGCCTGGTTGTATCGGCCACTCGTCTATTCTGGGATGTATGTATATCTTATACTACTGCACTCCCATATCCATTATTGACAGACGCTTCTCTGTATCGATGCTGGGCGAGTTACCTTCTTCTATGGACACTTTTGACACGTGGCTTCTATATTTCCCGTTTTCAGAAGGGGATCTGTTTCAGACTACAGCATCAATGTAGTATAATTCAAGCTGAGATTACAGCCATCAAAACGGCGATACACTGGCTGAAGTACCATAAGTTAGTTGGTGTGAATATCCGAATCTATACTGACAGTAATCCTGCTATCAAATCCCTCTCTGGTGTCTATTCGACATCCAGATTGGTACATAAATACCGAGTATCTCTTAACGAGATGACGAGACATTCTAACCTGGTGTTATTCTAGATGCCTTGTCAATCTGGTGTACTTTCCAATGCTATTGCGGATGAACTGGCCAAAAAAGGCTGATGAATTCGATATTTTGGTCGGTTTACCGCTTTCCTGCTGTAAATCACTCATACAGCGTAAATTGTTTCATTCTGGTCGGATCAGATGGTCTAGTTTTTTTTTGCGACAGTTTGCGCGAAGTTTTGCTTTACTTTAGCGATGGTTCATGTGCGATTCAGAAGTGGTGATTTTGACACGGTCGCCTAGGCCAGCCAAAAAAGTTTGAAGACCAAGACTTGGAGGCATTACTCCATGAAGATTGTTGAAAAACTCAACAAGAGCTTACAAAATCATTGGGAACTACTCAATCAGCAATTTCAAAACGAGATACGGGATTCATCCAAAAGGAGGGAAATTGGGTACCATACGAATTAAAGCTGAGTGACCTTGAAAGACGATTTTGTATACGAAGCCTTGCCAACCAACCGAATCGACAATATAGCCAAATATCCATGGCGAACGCAACTGATTCGTTTGAAGCGAGCATTTGCCGAAAAACGCCCAGAATATGCGGCCAGATATGAAACCATAGTATTCCATCATGACAACGCTCGGCTATATTACGTAATACCAGTTAAAAACTATTTAGAAAGAAGTGATTGGAAAGTCTTGGCTCACTCGCCTTTTAGTCCACACCAGATGCAGAATGCTTGCTCTGGGATAAGCTTCACTTTGGACCGGAGTATCCTTATTGGCTTGATTTTTTGGCCTCAAAAGATGAGCAGTTCTTTTGTCTCGGAATCCATATGTTTCCAGAAGGATGGGAAAAGGTCATACCTAATAAATGCTGTACAAATGTTTCAAAATAAAATTTAAAATTTTAAAAAAAAAATCCTACATTTTTAGGTAATTTTTAGATAATTCAAAATCAAATTTAACACACGAGTTACATTTAAAGTTATTGTTATTTTAAAAACGGTGGTTTATTTTCTTTAAATAAACCCGATACTTTTGATTGCAAGTAAAAGCAGTTTAGTAGTTTAACCCTTTAATGCATATTGTTGCCAATTGTCTACATTCCAGTTCCAACTAATTTTGGACGAATATAACCTTGATACTAATTGAGATTCTAATTCAGAAAAATCAAATGGATTACGAAAAGTTTCAGTTAAAGAAATTCTAAATCAAACTAAAGGTAAACAAATATAATAAATAAATATCAACTAAATATTTGATAATTTATAGAAAAATAAAAGTAAAAATCATGCATTAAATTGTAACGACTCTTTACTGATTTAAATTTACACAACAACAGTTTAAATAGTCAGTCTGTGTTTTTATACAATTACACGTTTATAATTCCCAATAATATGCAGACTTAAATTACACGGTGCCATCTTTATTCGAGTAGCTTCTTAAGTTCCGGTCCACACTGTGAAACATTTGCTGCAAAACATTTTTAAATTCTCTTTTGAAACTGCATTCGTGTCCACACAGTGAAGTTTTTGCTTTTCAGTTTTTGACATTTCTGTACAGTACGAATACGAACGAATAAATGTGGATGACATACTCAACAATAATTTCATGTACATGAAACAAAGTTCCCTTTTTCATTCCTCTTTCCCCTTTCATCAACAAACTCAAATGTTTTGCATCAAATGTTTCACAGTGTGGACCGGGACTAATGGACAAAGGTAGAATATTCGAATTCTAGAGCTTTCAATGTTATTTGTTAGCAGCTTAAACATTTAGTGTTGCCATACTTACTGCTGATAAGTAGAAGCTTCTATTGATGGATGTTGCAGGCAGTCGTTACAGACCGTTAAACTCAAATAGATAATGGAAATTCGTAACAATATTAATGCAAAACAAGTAAGAGTGCTATATTCGGCTGTTCCGAATCTTATATACTCTTTACCAAGTTATACTTTAAAATAAATATTTTTAGGTAAACAAAATTTAAATTTTTATTTTTCGAATTTTTTTTTAAAATTTTTCGAAATTTTTTTTAAAATTTTTTTCAATTTTAATTTTTTTATTTTCAATTTTGTAGTTACAACTTACTATAGCCACATATACATCGTTGCAATGGACTTTGAAATATCTATCATTAGATATCCATATTGCCTATATTAATGACTTAGCAATCCAGATATAGATTAAAAGTAGGCCAAAAATTGAGGTTGTCCCGGTTTTTTCCATTTCCATTTATGGGCCAATTTTGTCGATTTTAAATTACAATCGAGCCGGAAGAATTCCCAATATATTGATTTATGAATCATGTTTGTTAGTTATTAGGTGGCTACGGAAAGTTGATTTCAACGGAATGACAAACTTACATAAAAGGAGATATTACAAATTATAGCTGATCAAAACAAAACAATTTGTTATCAAATTAAATTTGAAGAATAAATTTAAAGAACAGTTAAATGTTGTCCAGCGATCTTTGCGGCCCACAGTGGTATGGGTTCATACATTTGTTTGCAAAAAGTGGAAGGAGTGCTCATATGAAAATAAAATTTGGTACACTTGGCTAGTTTCACATAGAAAAGCTAAATATTAGAAATGGTTCATATCGGATAGTCCCTAGGGGTACCTCCCATAAAAGGCTCCTTCTAAAATAACGTTGTATCAGTCATAAATTATAAAATAATGAAGCGATCTTATTTAAATTTTGCATATGTTAGTCCCAAGTGCTACAGCGTATGAAGAAAATCGATCCATATTTGAACCTAGTCCACATATAGGTCCCTTTCTGAAAATAGTTTTATCGTTCAAAACTCACATAAAAATAATTGTATCGTGATGAAATTCGACATAAACAATATTTATATAAACCTAAATCTATCTGTTAAGTTTCATTAGGATAGGAGCATAATTGCACCTATCCCCCATATAAAAAGTAAAAGCCTAAAAGTATGCAAAAATTTTTATTGTAAATATTTATAAAAAATACGTGAGTTTTATCACAAAATTTATAAGTTTGTTCAGCGATCGCAAAAAGTCGCAGAATTTTTTTACATAAAATGAAAGAAATTATTCAAAACTTTCATTTAGTAGTAGTATTAACAAGGAGGTAGACCGAACTAACTTATTTTTTTTTCTAATGAAAACTGAAAATGCTAAATTTTTAGAGCCATTTTGATTTGCTCAGATCTCTTAAACTATTTATGAAATTTAAATATTTTTTGTTTCCTATTAAATTCAAAATACTATATTTTAATAAAAATGCTCTAAAATGAACCATATTTATTGTATAAACAACAGAAATGTAGTAAAATTTTCATCAGTTTTCGTTGTATAATATTTAGATAACTTTACCATACTCTTTTTTATACAAAATTTTAGTTTTTTCGAAAACAATTCATGGTTTTCTACTAATGAAACATTTCTAATTGCATCATTAGATTTCTAAAAAATAACTGTAAACAAATTTACTTTTTGCCAAAAAAAAAACACTGTGCGGCCCCCTGGAATGATTATAGTAGACAAAATTAATGTCTAGAATTAGGCTTTCACTTACGAATATTACTTAGAATATAAGGTCAAACTTTTTTTCTTATCTCTTGATTAAACACTCTATTTATAAAATTTGTGTTTTGTTTAGATTTTTATATTTTTCTAGAAATGTTTAGAAATTGTAATATATATTACAATAATTAATATAGACTGCATTTTCGCTGACTAATTGAAAAAAATATGACAAATATTCATAGCTATTATACATATGTATGTGATACGAGTAATTAATTGCTAAAGATAAAGGACAGCAATAATTCTTTTTAAAATGAGAATTACTTGCTATTAATCATGATAGCAATTAAAGAACTAACATACATTTTTTTCCCCAAAATTGGACATAAATAAACCCTTTGTATTTAAAAGAAATTAATATACATTTTTAATTATTTGGTTTTTGGTTTCTATTCAGCAGTTTAAGGTATTTTTGCTTATGCAGATAGTATATTTAAGCAGCAAAAAACCAAAAGATTATATCTGAATATTTAAGGAAAAAGGATTCTCTCCCTCCTTGGTCAACAACAACAAAAACCCCAAGAAAAAAAAAAAAAGACCAGCCATTGTTGACATTTATGTTTTTCCTCAACAATTTCAGAGTTCTTAAGTTGGCTGTTGCCTTTATTGTTGTTTGCATTATTTTACTGGTTGTAGTTAAAGATAAGGGTTTTTCTTGCAGCTGCTATTTTTTCTATTTAAATATTTTCCCTTTTTGTTCACAAGAATTTCATTTATGCAACTGTTGGCTGTACCCAAACAAACTAAAAACATTAGAAACCCACAGAAAAGCATTTGCGTGAAAAACTGTTACACTTCAGTCTTTCTTACAAAACAACAAAGGAAAAATGAAAATAAAGCAGCTCCAACAGATAAATAACATTTTATTGAATAAAATGTTGACACTTTCACTCACTGGCGACACTAGGAAAAGAAGAAATGTGTTGGTTTTTATTGCCACAGATAAGGAGGGTTGGTTTTTTTGGTAGCAATAGAAACAAATAAAAAATTATAATAATAGAAGAAGCAACCAATTATGGGATTTATAATTGCGGTTCAAAGGGCCAATAGGTCAAGGTGCAGCAATAATTGAGATATGCTTATAAATTGTAAATAAATGAAGAATTTTTTTTTTGTTAAATTTTCTTGGCGGTTTCTTTTAAGATATTACCAATATTGTTTGTAATTAAGTAAAAATTTATATTTAAATTTAATATTTTGAATATTTTTCTTTTTATTATTCCCTTCGCCATGAGTTCGCTGCCCCAAATAACTTAAATACTTGATTCATACATCAATATGTCGGGAATTCTTCCGGCTCGGTTGTTAAAATCGACAAAATCGACCCATAAATGGGAAAATGGCCCTATTTTTGATCTGTATTTGGTTTACTAAGTCATTAATATGGACAATATGTATATCTAATGATAAAAATTAAAAAAAAAAACTTTTTTTAAAAATTAATTTGGAAAAAAAAACATTTTTTTTTTAATTTTTAAAAAAATTAATTTGGAAAAAAAATCGACCCATAAATGGCAAAATGGTCCTATTTTTGATCTGTATTTGGTTTACTACGTCATTAATATGGACAATATGGATATCTAATGCTAAAAAATTAAAAAAAAAAATTTGGAAAAAAAAAATTTTAAAAATTTATTTGGAAAAAAAAATGTTTTTAAATTTTTAAAAGATATTTAAAAAAAAAATTAATTTTGTTTAACCCATTTCGCTCCGCTGCAGCGGATCATCCCCCTCGTTGCTAGGGGCAAATTTCTACAATTACTTGAAATTAAAGAAAGTGTCTAAAAATAGACATTTTTTAAATTAATTTTTAAAAATAGTAAAAAAAATAAAATTAAAATAATAAACATGAGGAATTATTGCCAATAAATGTAACTGTTTCAAAAAATATAAAATCCATGGTTTACATGCAAATGCTGGACATCACATATGTTTAAACTGGCTTTTCTGAAGAAATTTTGAACTGGCTTTTCTGGGAAAACAAAAAATCGGACATTTTTTTTGACCATATATTTTATCAGGGGGTCATAATTACTAGGGTATTCAATTAATCGGGTTTCTGGTTTAATCGGTTAATCGAGCAAATAATTAATCGGGGTTTAGATTTAATCGGTTAATAATCGGTTAATTTTAAATTATTCGATTAACCGAATAATTTTAATTTTATATTGAAAAGAAAATTTTGTTAATAAAAGGAACAAAAATATGAAAAACAAACATAACAACAACAAAGCAATAAATAAAATATACAAATGTTTTTTTTTGGATTTTAGGGAGATCTTCTTAAATAATCGTTTAAAAAATAATATAATTTAAATGCTTTCCTTTGAAACTTAAATTTTTGTTTTAATAGAACTCTCTCACTAATTGTAGATGTTGGAGAAATCGAAAATAAGGCATGATAAAGAATATCCAATTTCTCAGTTCTTTTTTTTGATTTTTTCTAAGCATATGAAATCCTCCATCATACCATTGGAGTCCTTTTTTGGATTTGTTAGGTTTTGAATACTTTAATAGTTTCGTTAAGTTCTGATAATAGACTCGTTTCAGTAATGTCTTCAGTTTCGTCTATTATCATGTCGTCCGCCGACTCATTAGGATAAAGTTCATCATAGAACATTCTAGAAAAAAGGTCATTTCAAAATTCCTTAGTTTCGGTTTTCGTACTGTACTTCAAAAAACTATTTCTAGAAGGTAATGTTCAATAGTTAAGAAAAAAAAATTTTATGTTTAAAACTATATTTCTATATGAAGTGCCAAAAAAATTAAATTTCGGTTAATCGGTTAATCGACACAAATTAATTTGTTTATTTGTTATTTGAAAATCGTCAATTTTAAATTATTCGAACAGTTAACCGACCAAAATTAATCGGTTAACCGATTAACGGTTAATCGATTAGAAGCTTCTACTTATCAACAATATTAATAGCATGCAGTTATTAGCATTGTTTGTAAGTATGGCAACACTAAATGTTTATGCTGCTAACATTAACATTGAAATCTAGAGCTTTCTGTTCAAACTGTTGTTGCTGTACATTTGATTAAATAAACTACTAAATTGCTTTTATTTGCAATAAAAAGTATCCGGTTAATTTAAAGGAAATAAACCATCATTTTTAAAAGGCAAAAACGTAACAGTATATAAATTACTCGGTAAAACTCTTTGTAATTCGCTACCCGCATTGTAATGAAAAAAAATAATTATTCGGACATAGTTTGAATAATCTCTTAATTATAGTTCTCAAGTTATTTTTCTTTGTATGGGAGGTGACTCACGCCCTGTGCCGATCCCTCCTATTTGGTGGTTCAACTTCATGCAGTGATACGAAATTGATTCATAGAAAGTTTTGAAGACTTTCACATTTATATTTCTCGAGGTATTGGAAAAAAAATTAGTGCTACGCCCACTAATAAAATCCCGACAAATTTTAGCCAAACTCCGTATAGCGATGTTGATAAGAAATTAATTCGTACAAATTTTATAAAGATATTTGAAATTAAGAATTTACATTGTATTGAAGGAGCCATGGCCACTAATACAATACCGCCCATTTTCAGCCAATCTATGTACAATAATAAGGCAAATGTTCGGGAAAAATTTTAAGACTTCCCCAAGACTTTGCAGATAATCGGCCCACATATTTGGCCTATTTATACCCTACAACACCATAGTGGTATAATGCGTTTGTGCAGATGTTTGTAACAAAAATATTAGTCTAACACCCACCTTAAAGTATACCGATCGACTTAGAATCACTTTCTGAGTCGATTAAACGATGTCCGTCCGTCTGTCTGGTTGGTCGGCTGGCTGTCCATGTAAACTTTGTGCGCAGAGTACAGGTCGCAATTTTGAAGATATTTCGATAAAATTGGGTACATATTATTTTTTCGGGTCAAGGACCAAGCCTATTGAAATTCGCTGAAATAGGTCCATTATTTCAACTAGCCCCCATACAAATGTCCTTCCGAAATTGGACTTTATCGGTCATAAATGTTTAATTTATATATGTATATCCACAAATTCCGCTCCAAATAAGTTTTATATATACAAAATTCATGATCATCACCAAATTTTGTTACGATCGGCCCATAATTAGTCATAGCTCCCATATAGACCCGCTTCCGAAAATCACTTTAACGTGCATAAATCGCTTAAAAATGTTGTTATACACACAAAATTCAACATAGTTAACTTGAATATAGACATAAATCACACGACCTAATTGCATGGTGATCGGTCCATAATTGGTCATAGCTCCCATATAAGGCCACTTCCGAAAATCACTCAAAAACATAAATTATTGAAATTTTAAAAGAAAAATGTTTTTGTTCTTTTACTTAGTGTAGGGTATTATATGGTCTGGCTTGACCGACCATACTTTATTACTTGTTTTTATCTATATCTGGATTACTAAGTCATTAATATAGACAAAATGAATTACTAATGATAGATATTTCAAAGTCATTTGCAACGACGTCTATAAGGCCATAGTAAGTTGAACCTGCAATGGGTCAAAATCGGGAAAAATATTTTTTTGCCCGAATTTTTTTTAGAAATTAATTTTTTTTGTAAAAAATTTCTTTTCAATAATAAATAAATATTTTTTTTTTTTAAATTTGAAAACAAAAAATTTTAAATTTTAAAAAAAAATTTTAAATTTTACAAACAAAATTTTTTAAATTTAAAAAAACAATTTTGAAAAAATAAATTTTAATTTTGTTTACATAAAAATATTTTAAAGTATAATTTGGTGAAGGAAGATTCGGCACAGACGAATATAGCTCTCTTACTTGTTTCAATTCCGTTCATTTTCTGAAAAGAAGCGGCTTTCACAATTACACTTCACCTGATATTCCATAATAAATATTTACTTTTTATTGAAATTGCCACGCCCACTTGAAATTTCAAAATAAAAAGTATCCTATATTTCCTTCCAGATATAGGGGAATATACAGTAAGAATTTCAAGAGGATCGGTCTAGTGGTTTAGGCTCTTATAAGTCATAGACGAATAAACTGTATGTCTATTTATTTGTTATTTATTTTTATATATACACATATAGATTTATTGACAATGAAATATTTTTCTGATGAGAGGTAGGCTCAATTATGGACCGATCCTCACAAAAGTTGATAGAAAGTGTTAGGTTCATGTAAAACTTTACACGATATTAATTATTAGAAGTCAATTATGAATGTAAGTATGTTCAATTCATTTTATAATAAGGTCCTTGGTCTACGCACAAATGTTGCCCAATTTTCGCTATAATTTCAGAGTACTTAGAAGTGATTTGTGCAACATTTCATTCCGGGGGACATGGTGTATGGTGGCTTATTATTTACAATGTGTCAGCATTATGGGCTGACAAAATTTCCAATTAAATTTTAATTTCTTATTTTATAATTTCTTTATATGTAGTAATCAAATGATTTTAATCAATTGTATTTTAATTGCTATAAAATCATTAAATGCAAACATTTAGTTAATATATAAAGTGTATTTTATTAATTTTATACATTTCCGCCTAACAATTACTTATTATTTTTGTAATGATTACAAATTGTGTATTCCCAATAAATTGGCAGATTAATTGTGCAATAACTAGAGTATTAATAACATTTTAATTATATTTACTAAGAAATCTATACTTTCATTTAATTAGGTAATAGATTTTGAAATCTTTTATACAAACAATTAACTAACAATCTCAAGGCTATTTTGTAGTTGTGGTTTAAGGCAAATATTAATGAATTCAATTTAGATTTACAAGTAAATATATTTAATATATGAATTAATATTATGGTTTATTGCTCAAGGCTGAAAGTGAAATATTAGAAAAATATACTGCAGTAAGAAATTATTTAGATTTCTTATAGAACATTGCTGTTTAGTATAAAATCACAGCATAACACTACTTAATCGATTCAAGTCATTGTAAGTAAAGGTAAATTTAACAAAAAATATATTAAATACATTATTCGGGATACTTTTACTGTTGAAATTATCCAAAGTTCTTTTAATATTTGTTTCTTCTCAGATCTAATTTCTAATTGTTAACATTTCATGTTTAAGCTTCAACTCAGATAACAATTGAAAAGCAAATGAATAATTTATTATGTACATAAGTATGTCTATAGTTGTCAACAAAAATCTATCACCTCTTTGTTTTACCATATGTATTGCAGCATTTCTAGAATTTTAATTTTTTGTGTTTTCAAATTTACTTCAAATCTTGTAAATTATTTTCATACCTTAAAAATCAACAATTTATATAGCTTTTGAATTCAATAGCCAACTCTAAACGATTTACAAAAAAACAAAGCAAAACTTAGGCAAACATTTGCTAAAGTTATTGATCTGTCTATGTGGTTAAATTGTGTAGAAAAGATTTGAATGAAAGTAGCAAAAATTGTGTTTATTTTACACAAGATTTAATCATTGAATCAGAAAAAGAAAACTCAGCAAAGAATAAAAATGAAAGAAATCATGACAAACAATTGCACATAAACGAAACAATAATCATACAATTTGTACAGGTTTTTGTAAATATGAATGAAGAAAAGTACGAAAATCCCTTTTGTATTTGAAATTGGGTGTTTCTTTAAATTATTCATATTTAAGCTTGTAATGTACGAAAGGCTGTTAAATTTAAATCAATTTGTATTGAGAAAAAAATATGACAGAGATGTTTAGGGGAATTGTTATGTGAACAATTCTTTAGGAGTAGTGACTGGTTAAAGTTATTAAAAAATCGCCAGGCCATTAACGTGTCTCAGGCCACTAGAACAAGAAATGTAGGAACAAAATTAACATATTTTGAGAAATATTAAAACAAAAGTCTATTCTTACTTAAAATATATCCATATTTACTTGTATATGAGTTTTTATCTTCATAGGATACAGTTAACCTATTCGCAGGTATAACCAAAAAAAAAATATTTTTTTAACGGCAGATTCATCAAAACTCCAATTTCAAATTTTTAAAAATTTTGTTAAACAAATTTCCATTTTTGTGCTATTATTGTGAATACTAGACCTCATTTTATATTTTTCTTAAGTTTCACCAAAATCGGCCCAAAAATATATAATAATTCGCTATCTTTCCATTAGAAATTCCAAATATTGAAAAATTTGACCTTTGAACTTCATGATTTAAGGGTTAACGTTTTCCGATTTTAGGAAAAGTTTCAGACTATATTTATAATTACCTGTAATATAATATTCTGATCAGATTTTATTTAAAATTAATAACAGTAAGGAAATTGGGCTCATTCGCCAAAATGTGTCCAAAAAATTAGTTTTTCTCGAAAATCGCAAAATTTATATCGCAGGTACGGAAAAACTGTAACTGTATTGACATATTTTTTTCACATTTTGATTTCGTATTATGTTGTAAATAAATCCCCATCTGATGATTAAAAAATTCTGAAATTTGTGTAACAAAATTTTTAAAAATTTGAAATTGGAGTTTTGAAAATGCTGTTAAAAAAAATATTTTTTTTGGTTATACCTGCGAATAGGTTAACTGTATCCTATGAAAATAAAAATTCATATACAAGAAAATATGGATATATTTTAAGTAAGAATAAACTTTTGTTTTAATATTTCGCAAAATATGTTAATTTTGTTCCTACATTTCTTGTTCTAGTGGCCTGAGACACGTTAATGGCCTGGCGATTTTTTTAATAACTTTAAAAATTTTTAACCAATTTTTGTCTTTTATATCTCATTAAAACGATATTTACACACGTACACATTTCGATTCTTTTAAATTAAATTGCAAAAGTAATTACTTAGTAGCTAAATTTTTTAATAAACTGACGAAAAATTCATTTTCCCCCCTTTTAAATGCACCACAAAACTAAATCGAAAGTCGGCACGGGTTGGCCTTCTTAGAACAACCTAAAAATTTTTTTGGTGGTAGTTTAGGTCATTACGAAAGATTTCAGGGGGTACCGTTTCAACATTTCAAAAAATTCGTTTTGAAACTTCTGCTTGGTAGCTTCCATATCAAAATTAACACTGCAAACCATCTCTCGCACATTGAAATCAATGAAACGCATTTTTGGTGAGCAATCAGTGTGCTTCAGCATTACTTTTTTTCAAATTAAAGAAGTAAAGCAAAACTTCCCGCATATGACGCATTGATGGCATAAAATTCGACATTTTTAAAGCAAAATAAAAAGTAAGTTTATCGGTTTTGTCATCATACATTGGTCATGAAATAATATTCTTTTGCTGACAGTTACTGTCTTTTTGAGTTCTCTTCATTGCCAACAAATTTCTCCTTTAGATATTTCTCTTACTGCAAAAATTGAGTTGTGAATGCAAAATGTTTTCGGACTAAATCATACGTCATGTTGTTTGATAAGAAAAAGAACCAGCAATATGCTGTAAACAAATTAATTTTCCAATTGAAGATTGAAATCAAGCTAAAAATGAGAAATAATTCTCATCAAACTACTATTCTACGGCTACAAATGTATCATTCCAATAACTTTGAATAATATTTAAATTAAAAATGATTAATAAATGCTAAAGGACAACTAATTTCCAATTTCTTAACTGTGGTGGCGTATGATAAATTTTTATTTGCGGAAAAGGTAAATCATACGCCATGTTGTCGAAAGAAAATTTTCGATTATTTTTTGCAAATCAGATTTATTTTTGAAAACATTAACAATAAAATTGGTGTCCAAACTAAAAAATCGATAATAAATTCATATAAAAATACTTTACCCCGATGTTAAATACAGTGAGCTTCAAAAGTGAGTGAAAAATTATTTGATTTTTTTTAAGATAATGAAAATTCTAAAATCTATCCATCGATTCAAATTTAAAAGTTTCGATTTGTTGGAGATTGAGTTGAATAATTGATTCGGTTCTGAAAAAAAGGATTTAAGCCGGAATATAATGATTTTTATGATCTTAAATTGTATTTGGCCAGTATATTTTAAGATGTCTGCGAAGACAGTTGTTGGTAAAAACTTGCATAGATTGAACATCATAGCTGGCGGCATTCCATGTTTCACACCCATATAGTAGAACTGACTTCACGTTGGAGTTAAAGATTTTGAGCTTCGTTCATTGAAAAATATTGGACAATCTCCACACGTTGGACAACATTCAAAATGCTTGCCTTGCCTTCTTTACCCGTGCTGAGATATCTGCGCTGGAGCGCATCAGTTAAGCCCGATCAATTAAATTGCATCAATTTCAATGGTAAAAAATGTGGTTTACAGAATTTCGAAAAATGCCGAACTTTCTGGGCTCCTAGTTGAGGTTTATCCTTGTAAAAATCCTTGAATTAGGCTACGAAATGCTCCTCCTTCTGTTCTATTCTTCGGATTTAACACCGAGTAACTATTTATTGTTACCAAACCTAAAGAAATGTTTCGGCCGCAAGACATTTGACTCCACCGATAAAATACACTCACAAAAAATACTTATGTTGATGACCTCTAAAAATATTATTTTTTGGAAAGGGTAACAAAATTGGAGAAACATTATGCAAAGTGCATAGAGCTCAAAGGAGAAAATAGTGTTTGTATCCAACAACCTGTGTTTCTTTCAAAAAGGCATGGACTTTTTGACCCACCCTTGCATCAAAAATTATTAAATCATGGTTGGATGTCCATTTGCTTCGTATTAAATTCACAGATACTAATGTTTTTTCACTACATGCCTTCGAACTGTTTATACTACTTCTTTTTAGCTTCTTTGGAAGTACTTTTGAAGCGTTTGTTTTAATTCAAAAGCTTGTTTTTTTTTTAACTTCAAATACTTCTTCTAGCGACATCAAGTTATCAATCTAGCTCTGCCGAATTTGTTTAAGAAGAAGTGTTTCTTAATCTATTGTCAAATATCAACTCCAGATAAATATTTTAAATAGACAAATATGTTCTCTATAAACATTTGATATGATTTCATTTCAATTACCTTTTGTCCTGCCCTGCTATTCAATAATCAAAATTATTTTATTTTAGCTTATTAAACTTTTCACAACCATTAAATTTTTGATCACTGTAGATGACAATTGCATCTGATAACTGGAGCGTTTGGGAATTTAAAGAACCACATCACAAGCATTACTACTCACAAGGATACAAGCACAAATTGACAATGCAATACAATACAATTCTTATATTTATTTATCTGAAATTTAAGATGTGTATTATTTGTATGGTTCGGTGTCATTTTTGGGTTTTTAATGTTGTTGATTTTTTCGAACAAAAAGTAATATTAAACCATGCCACAAATGTTGTAGTATAATGCACGTATGTGAGTTGCATGTTGTTTGTAATCGTATTTGTTTATTTATATGTATGTCAGTGTGTGTAAGTAAACAATCAAGAGCCCAGCAGTCCTTGTTACTAGTAGGGACTTGATGAAGCCGTACGACTCTAAAAATTAATACTAAACTGTTTGCTACTACACAGATAAAACAGATAAACTATCAACAGAAAATTAGTTCGTAAGGAAGACTTTGGTTTAAGCAACCAAACTTTTGTTACCCTTTCCAAAAATATGGTAGCTGCACCTGTCACTAAGAAAGAATCTTTTGATTGAGCATTTGAATCAGAATCAACTTCCTGATAAAACAATATTAAACATTCAAGGGAATATTTGAATTTTTATATTTTCTAGTAATACTATTTTGATTAAATTTGTTAAGAAAATGACTCATTACACTACTTTAAAGTATACCAGTGGACTCATAGGTAACTAGTGTTTTTCAGAGTAAATAATTGCTACTTTTTCAACTGCAGGGCTGTCTACTCTGTATACATATACAATTTCTGTGTATGTTTTTTTGGTACGTATGTACTTGTAGTCATTATGGTTGCTGTTTTTATCATCAAAAAAAACCACAAAAATATATTTTGTCTTGTCTTGCATGCAGGTATTTTGGTTAAAATTGAATTCTTTTGTATTGTCTCACGAGTACAAGCAGTTCAATAGGAAATGTCTGTTCAGAATAATGTTGAACTAACAACCAATACAACCAAAATTATACCCAGCAGAATCTTGGTAAAGTCTTTACAATTATTGAAGAACATACTTTTCAATGACTACTATTTACCATCTGCATTACTTGGAATTAGTCAAATAATGACTTATTTCTAATCTGTTACATAGCTGCTTATTGCTGAGACATGCAAAATCCCACATTTTGAACTCATTACCTTGTAATGTACATTTTGCTGGATTAATTTCCTAAAGGGCAGTTTCAGTGTCTTTATGTGAGGCCATGCTGGAACATGTTCAGTCATTCGAGCGTTTTTTTTGGTAGTTGTTCATATTGTTGGTGTATGACTTCTTTATTTTATGTTGCGCATTTGTTGGCTTTTTTTGGGAAAAAAATTGTGTACGAAAATGCACTTGAGTGTATGTGACATGATATTGTACTTATTAATTTCTTCAATTTCGAAATGTACCAGAAGAGAAAAAATAAAACAAAGCATGGAAAAGATTAACAAACGATATTAAATGGAAAGCAATGTCTATGAGGACTAGAGAGATAGTTTAAAGATTAAAGTGTTTAAAGTGTTTTCAAATCAAAGAATATTTTTGAAGACAAAACATAGATTTTCAAAGGAGTGGTCAATACGTTAATAATTATAACTAATAAATAGAAAAGAAACCTCGACATCTACCATAGATCCACAAAACTCCAGTAGTGTTTGCTTTAAGATTTTGAAAGTATTTTTATCATAAACAGACACAGAGTTCAATTTAAGTTCACGATTTACAATTGTCATATATTTAAATGATACTTAATCAAATTTCCCCAGCTGGTTTTGGTTTAATTAAAAGCGCTTTTAATATTGATACAAAATTAATAGTTGTGTTTAAATTGTTAAACATGGATTTGGAGGTGAAAGGAGACAGACAGTTAATTCAACGCTACAGGCGACAAGATTATGGTAATGTTTCAAAAAGCTAATTTTAGTAAAATTTTTTATTTTAATATCATATAATTAAACTTTATGAAGATTACCCACAAATATCAGTTAATTTTACAGAAAAAAATGATTCAACAGAACTTAATTAAGAACTAGTCATATACAAGAACTATTTCAGTGACTCACAGTGTGCTGCTCATGCAAGTATGGCAAATGTATGTTGGTTTCTAGGAAATACATATAAACATATAAGTATGTGTGCATATATTTATATTTATATGTGTGTATCTATGTTCAATGAATGTATGCTAACTGTCTGATTTTATTTCTGTTAACATGATAAATGGACTCAAAACATCACAAACATACAAGCGCCGAATGCGACTACAACAGTAACACAGTAAGTGGAGGGAGTGTGGGTTTGTGTTTAACAAAAATTCAAAATGAAAAATGTAGTAAAATTAAATATAAAAAAAAACTACAATAAAATATAAAAAGAAATGTGCATTTACAGCAACAATAAAAATAAAACGAATCATATAATGTTATAAACAGTGGGTCTAAATTTACATTTTCAAAAACATTGTGATATTCTGTTCTAGTTCAGTTCTAGTTCAGTTCTAGTTCAGTTCTAGTTCAGTTCTAGTTCAGTTCTAGTTCAGTTCTAGTTCAGTTCTAGTTCAGTTCTAGTTCAGTTCTAGTTCAGTTCTAGTTCAGTTCTAGTTCAGTTCTAGTTCAGTTCTAGTTCAGTTCTAGTTCAGTTCTAGTTCAGTTCTAGTTCAGTTCTAGTTCAGTTCTAGTTCAGTTCTAGTTCAGTTCTAGTTCAGTTCTAGTTCAGTTCTAGTTCAGTTCTAGTTCAGTTCTAGTTCAGTTCTAGTTCAGTTCTAGTTCAGTTCTAGTTCAGTTCTAGTTCAGTTCTAGTTCAGTTCTAGTTCAGTTCTAGTTCAGTTCTAGTTCAGTTCTAGTTCAGTTCTAGTTCAGTTCTAGTTCAGTTCTAGTTCAGTTCTAGTTCAGTTCTAGTTCAGTTCTAGTTCAGTTCTAGTTCAGTTCTAGTTCAGTTCTAGTTCAGTTCTAGTTCAGTTCTAGTTCAGTTCTAGTTCAGTTCTAGTTCAGTTCTAGTTCAGTTCTAGTTCAGTTCTAGTTCAGTTCTAGTTCAGTTCTAGTTCAGTTCTAGTTCAGTTCTAGTTCAGTTCTAGTTCAGTTCTAGTTCAGTTCTAGTTCAGTTCTAGTTCAGTTCTAGTTCAGTTCTAGTTCAGTTCTAGTTCAGTTCTAGTTCAGTTCTAGTTCAGTTCTAGTTCAGTTCTAGTTCAGTTCTAGTTCAGTTCTAGTTCAGTTCTAGTTCAGTTCTAGTTCAGTTCTAGTTCAGTTCTAGTTCAGTTCTAGTTCAGTTCTAGTTCAGTTCTAGTTCAGTTCTAGTTCAGTTCTAGTTCAGTTCTAGTTCAGTTCTAGTTCAGTTCTAGTTCAGTTCTAGTTCAGTTCTAGTTCAGTTCTAGTTCAGTTCTAGTTCAGTTCTAGTTCAGTTCTAGTTCAGTTCTAGTTCAGTTCTAGTTCAGTTCTAGTTCAGTTCTAGTTCAGTTCTAGTTCAGTTCTAGTTCAGTTCTAGTTCAGTTCTAGTTCAGTTCTAGTTCAGTTCTAGTTCAGTTCTAGTTCAGTTCTAGTTCAGTTCTAGTTCAGTTCTAGTTCAGTTCTAGTTCAGTTCTAGTTCAGTTCTAGTTCAGTTCTAGTTCAGTTCTAGTTCAGTTCTAGTTCAGTTCTAGTTCAGTTCTAGTTCAGTTCTAGTTCAGTTCTAGTTCAGTTCTAGTTCAGTTCTAGTTCAGTTCTAGTTCAGTTCTAGTTCAGTTCTAGTTCAGTTCTAGTTCAGTTCTAGTTCAGTTCTAGTTCAGTTCTAGTTCAGTTCTAGTTCAGTTCTAGTTCAGTTCTAGTTCAGTTCTAGTTCAGTTCTAGTTCAGTTCTAGTTCAGTTCTAGTTCAGTTCTAGTTCAGTTCTAGTTCAGTTCTAGTTCAGTTCTAGTTCAGTTCTAGTTCAGTTCTAGTTCAGTTCTAGTTCAGTTCTAGTTCAGTTCTAGTTCAGTTCTAGTTCAGTTCTAGTTCAGTTCTAGTTCAGTTCTAGTTCAGTTCTAGTTCAGTTCTAGTTCAGTTCTAGTTCAGTTCTAGTTCAGTTCTAGTTCAGTTCTAGTTCAGTTCTAGTTCAGTTCTAGTTCAGTTCTAGTTCAGTTCTAGTTCAGTTCTAGTTCAGTTCTAGTTCAGTTCTAGTTCAGTTCTAGTTCAGTTCTAGTTCAGTTCTAGTTCAGTTCTAGTTCAGTTCTAGTTCAGTTCTAGTTCAGTTCTAGTTCAGTTCTAGTTCAGTTCTAGTTCAGTTCTAGTTCAGTTCTAGTTCAGTTCTAGTTCAGTTCTAGTTCAGTTCTAGTTCAGTTCTAGTTCAGTTCTAGTTCAGTTCTAGTTCAGTTCTAGTTCAGTTCTAGTTCAGTTCTAGTTCAGTTCTAGTTCAGTTCTAGTTCAGTTCTAGTTCAGTTCTAGTTCAGTTCTAGTTCAGTTCTAGTTCAGTTCTAGTTCAGTTCTAGTTCAGTTCTAGTTCAGTTCTAGTTCAGTTCTAGTTCAGTTCTAGTTCAGTTCTAGTTCAGTTCTAGTTCAGTTCTAGTTCAGTTCTAGTTCAGTTCTAGTTCAGTTCTAGTTCAGTTCTAGTTCAGTTCTAGTTCAGTTCTAGTTCAGTTCTAGTTCAGTTCTAGTTCAGTTCTAGTTCAGTTCTAGTTCAGTTCTAGTTCAGTTCTAGTTCAGTTCTAGTTCAGTTCTAGTTCAGTTCTAGTTCAGTTCTAGTTCAGTTCTAGTTCAGTTCTAGTTCAGTTCTAGTTCAGTTCTAGTTCAGTTCTAGTTCAGTTCTAGTTCAGTTCTAGTTCAGTTCTAGTTCAGTTCTAGTTCAGTTCTAGTTCAGTTCTAGTTCAGTTCTAGTTCAGTTCTAGTTCAGTTCTAGTTCAGTTCTAGTTCAGTTCTAGTTCAGTTCTAGTTCAGTTCTAGTTCAGTTCTAGTTCAGTTCTAGTTCAGTTCTAGTTCAGTTCTAGTTCAGTTCTAGTTCAGTTCTAGTTCAGTTCTAGTTCAGTTCTAGTTCAGTTCTAGTTCAGTTCTAGTTCAGTTCTAGTTCAGTTCTAGTTCAGTTCTAGTTCAGTTCTAGTTCAGTTCTAGTTCAGTTCTAGTTCAGTTCTAGTTCAGTTCTAGTTCAGTTCTAGTTCAGTTCTAGTTCAGTTCTAGTTCAGTTCTAGTTCAGTTCTAGTTCAGTTCTAGTTCAGTTCTAGTTCAGTTCTAGTTCAGTTCTAGTTCAGTTCTAGTTCAGTTCTAGTTCAGTTCTAGTTCAGTTCTAGTTCAGTTCTAGTTCAGTTCTAGTTCAGTTCTAGTTCAGTTCTAGTTCAGTTCTAGTTCAGTTCTAGTTCAGTTCTAGTTCAGTTCTAGTTCAGTTCTAGTTCAGTTCTAGTTCAGTTCTAGTTCAGTTCTAGTTCAGTTCTAGTTCAGTTCTAGTTCAGTTCTAGTTCAGTTCTAGTTCAGTTCTAGTTCAGTTCTAGTTCAGTTCTAGTTCAGTTCTAGTTCAGTTCTAGTTCAGTTCTAGTTCAGTTCTAGTTCAGTTCTAGTTCAGTTCTAGTTCAGTTCTAGTTCAGTTCTAGTTCAGTTCTAGTTCAGTTCTAGTTCAGTTCTAGTTCAGTTCTAGTTCAGTTCTAGTTCAGTTCTAGTTCAGTTCTAGTTCAGTTCTAGTTCAGTTCTAGTTCAGTTCTAGTTCAGTTCTAGTTCAGTTCTAGTTCAGTTCTAGTTCAGTTCTAGTTCAGTTCTAGTTCAGTTCTAGTTCAGTTCTAGTTCAGTTCTAGTTCAGTTCTAGTTCAGTTCTAGTTCAGTTCTAGTTCAGTTCTAGTTCAGTTCTAGTTCAGTTCTAGTTCAGTTCTAGTTCAGTTCTAGTTCAGTTCTAGTTCAGTTCTAGTTCAGTTCTAGTTCAGTTCTAGTTCAGTTCTAGTTCAGTTCTAGTTCAGTTCTAGTTCAGTTCTAGTTCAGTTCTAGTTCAGTCTTAGTTCAGTTCTTTAATCTCCTTTAACCCACTGTACCAAATAAGCAGTAACCAGAGCGAAGCGCAACCCAAACATAGAGGAAAAATAAAAGATAAATAAAACAACACATACTTACGCTCCATTTGACTTATATGTCAAATATACACAGCAACAAAAGCACAACATTTTTTACTCTTGTAAAAAACCAACAGAGTGATATAGAAATTAAACTACACAAAACCAGGAATTACCATTTACCAAGCAATTTATGCACTAACTTCATAACAGTTACTCTGTGCAACGCAGTAATGTACATTTTTTTTATTCTATTTCATTTAGTTTTTTGAAACGAAATGCAACTATTTGAAAACATTTGTTAAAATAAAAATAGACCCCAACCTCCATCAACACACAGCATCATCATCAGCAACATCATCGCCCAGCCCAACTAAATGTAAACCAGTGCATAAAGTTTTCTACTCAAGAGGAGTACAATTTCCATTTATTTACTTGTATTTTTTTTTGCTTTTCATCTGGTTGTTTAAAATATAATTGAAAAAATAACAACAATAAAAATGTAACACTAGAAAAGATATTTGTTTAAGTGTTTTGAAAATAAAACATGGATAAAGTTACGCTAAAATGCACTTATGTGTCTTAAGGGGAGAGTTTTTAGAAGAAGATTTTTTGTTAAAAGTGTAATATTTCTTGAGGAGAATTTATAGTTAACTGGATTTTAAATTTCTTGTGCTGTTGAGTTTTTAATCTTGAGCTGAACTTTACTTAAATTGTCTTACCTGTTGTACATCAAAACATCTGGTTTCCACAGTCGATGAGGCGGTATTCTAAGATCTCTTACGCCACCATAATCGCTGGCATTCCATCTCAAGTTCATGTCATTCCATTCCTGCAATTCGAGAAGGAAAATAAAAGGAATTATTTTTGGGGTATTGTTGATGAATGATTTTTTTGTGTTTGGTTGATTAAAATAGAATTGGGAATACAATAGTGATGAAAAAGAGATACAATATTTTAAGGCTATAACTAAACTTAGGTCAATAACTGAATTATATACGTTTCATCAAGCAAATTGTCTGTACCCGTGAATGGTAAAAGCTTCACTTTTGTTTTTAACAAGACCTGCCTATATAAAACTTTTAATCTACAGCCTGGTGTTTTCGACTTACAACTCTTAAATGGAGACATATTTCGTTAGTACTCATTTCTGTTTCTCTTCTAAAGGGGGTTACAAGATTCAATTACTGAAGGCCCCACTGTTCTTCATTATAAAACGTGAGTTTTAGTATAAAACGTGATTTCTAGTATAAAACGTGAGTTTTAGTATAAAACTTGAGTTTTAGTATAAAACTTGAGTTTTAGTATAAAACTTGAGTTTTAGTATAAAACTTGAGTTTTAGTATAAAACTTAAGTTTTAGTATAAAACTTAAGTTTTAGTATAAAACTTGAGTTTTAGTATAAAACTTGAGTTTAAGTATAAAACTTGAGTTTAAGTATAAAACGTCAGTTTTAGTATAAAACTTAAGTTTTAGTATAAAACTTGAGTTTTAGTATAAAACTTGAGTTTATGTATAAAACGTCAGTTTTAGTATAAAACGTCAGTTTTAGTATAAAACGTCAGTTTTAGTATAAAACGTCAGTTTTAGTATAAAACGTCAGTTTTAGTATAAAACGTCAGTTTTAGTATAAAACGTCAGTTTTAGTATAAAACGTCAGTTTTAGTATAAAACGTCAGTTTTAGTATAAAACGTTAGTTTTAGTATAAAACGTTAGTTTTAGTATAAAACGTCAGTTTTAGTATAAAACGTCAGTTTTAGTATAAAACGTCAGTTTTAGTATAAAACGTCAGTTTTAGTATAAAACGTCAGTTTTAGTATAAAACGTCAGTTTTAGTATAAAACGTCAGTTTTAGTATAAAACGTCAGTTTTAGTATAAAACGTCAGTTTTAGTATAATACGTCAGTTTTAGTATAATACGTCAGTTTTAGTATAAAACGTCAGTTTTAGTATAAAACGTCAGTTTTAGTATAAAACGTCAGTTTTAGTATAAAACGTCAGTTTTAGTATAAAACGTCAGTTTTAGTATAAAACCTAAGTTTTAGTATAAAACCTAAGTTTTAGTATAAAACCTAAGTTTTAGTATAAAACCTAAGTTTTAGTATAAAACCTAAGTTTTAGTATAAAACCTCAGTTTTAGCATAAAACCTCAGTTTTAGTATAAAACCTCAGTTCTAGTATAAAACCTCAGTTTTAGTATAAAACCTCAGTTTTAGTATAACTGACGTTTTATTATAAACAGTGCTCAGGCGATCGTAGCGGGAAAGACTGTGTAGGGAGTTTGCAGATTTAATTTACCAAAGGTCCCACTGTGCTCCATTATAACTGTTATAATAATTACAATTATCGAAACTTTAACACTATTATTGAAAGTTTTTCATTATTTTTATTATTACTTAAGTATTTTCTTTAGCACTTTTTTATATGTTTCTCTTCCAAAGATCTTTTGTTCTAATAATTTGCTATGATTGGTTTCATTTGAAAGTTTCGGAATTTTTATTTTAGCATTTTATTGGCAATTTTACTTTTTTTTTATTTTATTTCAAATGAACTTTTCATTTATTCGAATTTCTTTTAATAACTTTTTCTGTTCTTTTTTTTTGTCAACTGAGAAAAAAATCTCTAAAGAAATACATAAATGGAAAAAAGAGAAAGAGAGAGATGTAAGGGAGAGTAGTTAGAAAAAATGGCAAATCTTTTGTGCGAAATTTTAAGTTATTACAATTGACCAGTCTAAAATCTGTTGGCTGGTTTGATATTTTCTTTAATTATTTTGCAATTGTTTTTATTTGCCGGGTACTATTTGTACTCATTAGGGTAAAAGTACTCAATTCTATGTAAAAGTATTAAAGTGATTTTATATGGATGTGTGTATTAGTTTTTTTGTGTAACTAATACTTGAACATTTAGTAGTACTACTACAATTATACTTTATCACAAGTATACCACCAAGTTAATTAATTTTAGGTTTTTTCCTCTTCATTATTCGTTTTATAAAAGATTTTGCAATTAGTGCTGTTGACATTTTAATGAAGCCAACCAAATAATACGGGCTTGAAGCAAGCAGCTCACTTATTGGTGGCAAATACTTAACAGTAGATTTAGGTTTTAAGAGCGTGTTTTATTAGGGAATAGGGGAATAAGGAAACCAATAACAATAAAATCACTCTAAATACATATTTCAAGCATTCAAAAATTTAATAAAATATTAAATTTGGTTTTCTTCCAAATATTTTGAAATCTGTTTAGAAATGCTTCAACAAATAAACGTTTAAATTTGTTAAGTTTCTTTTTTAATTTTGCTCGTTTACGGCATTCTTTGTTTAATTTAACCAAACGCGATTTCTTTGCCAAAATTGCTTTTTGCGGAAATTGAAAAGTTTTTATTTTTAGTTTTTTTTTCAGTTTTTCCTTCACGTTTAAATGTTTTTTTGTAGGTTTTTTGTTTTAAAACAAAAAATGGCGACACTGAAATAAAAATAAAACCCATCACTTTACTCTGGGTATTTTGTAGGTTTTTTGTTTTAAAACAAAAAATGGCGACACTGAAATAAAAATAAAACCCATCACTTTACTCTGGGTATATTATTTCCCTTGTTTACATTTGTTGTCATCTATTTTATATTAAACATTTAAAATAGCATCAAAAAACTGCTAAAAAAAGAAATTGTAGATAAAACGCTGAAATAAAAATCCAAATCAAATGCATTTTTCTTGTGCATCTTTTTTTCCATCTCTTTTTCGAGACATTGTCTTTCGTTGTTTTAGCCTGGGTAGTCAACATACTGCTGTAGTATGTGTGAAAGTATCGGTGTTTTTTCTTTTTTTTTTCTATATGAAAAATGTATTTGGTTTGTTAAAGTGACATCCCAGAATGGTATTTACTTTGAACAAGTAACCAGAACAATGATTGTGACATTAATAAAAAATGTTGTTTAAAATTCAAAGTTAAACATGAATGCAAAACAACAAGAAAATATTAAAGGAATCATGTCCGTATGCACGAGACTTAGAGAAATTGAGAGAATATGATATAAGCCAAAAATGGTTTATGGTAATATTATTTATAAGACTTTATTTATACAACAAATTTAAATTGGTTACAAAGAAGTACAATAAAGTGATTTGTTAGAGACATTATTAATTTGTTCGAAGCTTTCGTATCCTAAAAGGCGAGTTTTAGTATAAAACGTGAATTTTAGTATAAAACGGGAGTTTTAGTTTAAGACATGAGTTTTAGTATAAAATGTGAGTTTTAGTATAAAAACGTGGTTTTAATATAAAACGTAGGTTTTAGTATAAAAATTAGAGTTTTAGTATAAAACGTGAGTTTTAGAATAAAACGTGAGTTTTAGTATAAAACGTGAGTTTTAGTATAAAACGTGAGTTTTAGTATAAAACGTGAGTTTTAGTATAAAACGTGAGTTTTAGTATAAAATGTGCGTTTTAGTATAAAATGTGAGTTTTAGTATAAAATGTGAGTTTTAGTATAAAATGTGAGTTTTAGTATAAAAACGTTTTTTAGTATAAAAAAGTAGTTTTAGTATAAAAACGTAATTTTAGTATAAAAACTTAGTTTTAGTATAAAAACGTAGTTTTAGTATAAAAACGTAGTTTTAGTATAAAGACGTAGTTTTAGTATAAAAACGTAGTTTTAGTATAAAAACGTAGTTTTAGTATAAAAACGTAGATTTGGTATAAAAACGTAATTTTAGTATAAAAACTTAGTTTTAGTATAAAAAAGTAGTTTTAGTATAAAAACGTAGTTTAAGTATAAAAACTTAGTTTTAGTATAAGAACTTGATTTTAGTATAAAACGTTAGTTTTGGTATAAAATGTTAGTGTTAGTATAAATACGTAGTTTTAGTATAAAAACGTGAGTTTTAAAATAAAAACGTAGTTTTAGTATAAAACGTGAATTTTTGTGTAATTTAATTTAATTTAATATGATGCACAAATAAATACTAATACAATTTTTTATATGTGGTCGGTTTTATTATGCAATAATTTACTTGTCTCAAAGTTTCGCCGTTCGCGGCAGACGGCTGCTTAAAAACAGATTTATTATTTTTAAAACATATTCTCTTTTGCTTACAACTTTTGTAAGAGGATTTTATTTTGCCACACTTCCATTTCGCCATCTTATTATTTAAGAGCATTAAGTTTCTGTTGCATAAAATTAATTGTTTAAAAAGCTCAAGCCAAAAGAATCTAAACAAACTTGCTTGGGTATTTAAGTATACAAAATATTAAATGTTTTTATTGTCTTAAAGGACAAAAGTTTAATTTTTCCTGAAGGCCAAAAAAAAAACAAATTTAATAAACTGAAATTACTTTATTTATTTTATCATGTGACTGGAAAACCATTCCATTTTTATCATTTTAACTAAATGTCACTGTTGTCATAGAATTTCTTTAACCATTTTTTTCGTTATATTTTTTCAATGTTTTATGGTTTTAGTTTCATCATCATTCTATGACTGCTTCTATGGTTGGTTAGTAATCCCTTAGACAGACGAAGACTTACTGTTGCGCTGTATGTAGCTTGGAAAGAAGGTCTCCTTGGGGAGAATTTACTACGAAATGAGATGTATAATATTTGATGTTAAAAGAAAGAGACCTAGGAAAAAATGGCCATTTAATATAATGAAGTTGTTTACTGCCTGGTGTAGTTTGTGGTAAATTTGTTAAACGTAATTAGATTTTAGGTCTGCGACAATAAATTTAAATAATTTTTATCTTTACCAAAAATATGGTTTAAACAATTAGTTGTGAAAGTTAAAGTTATTGCTTAAAAACAGACATCCTGTTAATTAATTGTTTAGTTTGTTAAATTCCATTGTTTACAAAAGGATTGAATTTTTCTCATATCTTTTTTTGAAAAACGAAATCTAACATTAGAAATTACAAAGGATAGTTAAAAGGATTTAAATTAGTTTATTAATGTAGTTTTTTTGACAGCAATGAGCTGTCACTTTTTCATATGGAAATGAACCCTTATCAAAATTTGATGTGATAATGACAGCCTTTTATTAAAGTAATTGTGAAAACAAATATTTGCAGTAAAATGTAAGTATATTAAAGAACTTAAATATCCTTAAAATCCTTTAATCATGTCAAAGGAATTACACTGCAGTTTATTTAAGAGAAAAGAAAACAAAATTTTCCATTTTATATTGTAAATTCATAGCTTTTTTTGGCTAAAGA
Source organism: Calliphora vicina (assembly GCF_958450345.1). Classification (NCBI taxonomy): domain Eukaryota; kingdom Metazoa; phylum Arthropoda; class Insecta; order Diptera; family Calliphoridae; genus Calliphora; species Calliphora vicina. Next base: position 13,043,162 of record NC_088783.1, on the reverse strand, counting down.
AAACTTTTTTTATCTTGTCAATGGTTGTCTTGGTTAAAGGAAGCAAAATTTCATTACAACTTCTTAAAAGAAACTGGTGTTTTCATAAAAATTTTTTACATAGATATATTTTGGTGGAAAATAAATATTTTGTTTGCAAAGAAGGAAAAACACACACATACTTCAAAAAGAAACATGATAAATTACTTTGTCAGGACTTGCTGAAGATTTGAGTTTTTGTAAGAGAAGGAGAGAGAGAGAAAAAAAGAACAAAATTTATGTAAGACTTAATCAAAAAGAAATAAAAATTAAAGCAATACACAGATAACACCCCCAAATACCAAATACCACTTGTTATCAGCCATTTACCAACCATCTTCTAGTAGCGTTTAATGTAACTGACTTTTAACAATTTGTTAACTGTTTTCTTAAGTATTTTCTAGGGGCTAAAATGTTAGATATTCATGTATTTGTAAACAAGTATTATTTCCTTTCAGCATATCTAGTATGTTTTGCCTTTAGGCCATACAAATTTTGTTAAATTTTTTTCTATTCGTTTGTTAACAACCGTTCAAAAAATATTTACTTCTCCACCACTTGCCCCAACAATAACTTTAAGGTTCATTTTGGCTGATAAACGTTTATTTTTCTATTCACTTTTTTTTTTGCTTCATCGTTTTGCTTGTGGGATGTTTGTGTTTAACCACAAGATAAATTGTAACCATATTTTGTTTGGTCAAATTGCTAAAAATATGTGGCCAATTCTTTAGGCTATTTATTTTATACTACAACTACTATCAAATGCAAAAAATGCTGGGAGAAAAAAAACCTTATAACAAATTGGAAAACCCACTCCAAAGTAATTTTCTATATTTTTTGATTACATGCTTGTTTTCCCATGAAAATGAAATTCATACATGTATGAACATTTCCTTATTTCCATAAGTTTTTTTCTCCTTTCAGATTAAAATATAAATAAGTTTGTATTTATAATTTGCTATTTTCTTAGGTTTTTTTTTTCTATTTCTTTGTCTATACTGAAATTTTTTAAATAACAGAATCGTTAGTATAAAACGTGTGTTTAGTATAAAAACGTAGTTTTAGTATAAAAATTTGTGTTTAGTATAAAAACATAGTTTTAGTATAAAAACGTAGTTTTAGTATAAAAACGTAGTTTTAGTATTTTTTTTTTTTTTTTTTTTTATTATTACCTCTCAATAATTATCTTTATTCAATATTTAATTTTACATTATATCTTAAATCTAAAAAACGTAGTTTTAGTATAAAAACGTAGTTTTAGTATAAAAACGTAGTTTTAGTATAAAAACGTAGTTTTAGTATAAAAACGTAGTTTTAGTATAAAAACGTAGTTTTAGTATAAAAACGTAGTTTTAGTATAAAAACGTAGTTTTAGTATAAAAACGTAGTTTTAGTATAAAAACGTAGTTTTAGTATAAAAACGTAGTTTTAGTATAAAAACGTAGTTTTAGTATAAAAACGTAGTTTTAGTATAAAAAAGTAATTTTAGTATAAAAACGTAGTTTTAGTATAAAAAAGTAGTTTTAGTATAAAAAAGTAGTTTTAGTATAAAAACGTAGTTTTAGTATAAAAACGTAGTTTTAGTATAAAAACGTAGTTTTAGTATAAAAACGTAGTTTTAGTATAAAAAATTGTGTTTAGTATAAAAACTTGTGTTTAGTATAAAAACGTGAGTTTTAGTATAAAACGTGAGTTTTAGTATAAAACGTGAGTTTTAGTATAAAACGTGAGTTTTAGTATAAAACGTGAGTTTTAGTATAAAACGTGAGTTTTAGTATAAAACGTGAGTTTTAGTATAAAACTTTAGTTTTAGTATAAAACTTTAGTTTTAGTATAAAACTTTAGTTTTAGCATAAAACGTGAGTTTTAGTATAAAACGTGAGTTTTAGTATAAAACGTGAGTTTTAGTATAAAACGTGAGTTTTAGTATAAAACGTGAGTTTTAGTATAAAACGTGAGTTTTAGTATAAAACGTGAGTTTTAGTATAAAACGTGAGTTTTAGTATAAAACGTGAGTTTTAGTATAAAACGTGAGTTTTAGTATAAAACGTGAGTTTTAGTATAAAACGTGAGTTTTAGTATAAAACGTGAGTTTTAGTATAAAACGTGAGTTTTAGTATAAAACGTGAGTTTTAGTATAAAACGTGAGTTTTAGTATAAAACGTGAGTTTTAGTATAAAACGTGAGTTTTAGTATAAAACGTGAGTTTTAGTATAAAACGTGAGTTTTAGTATAAAACGTGAGTTTTAGTATAAAACGTGAGTTTTAGTATAAAACGTGAGTTTTAGTATAAAACGTGAGTTTTAGTATAAAACGTGAGTTTTAGTATAAAACGTGAGTTTTAGTATAAAACGTGAGTTTTAGTATAAAACGTGAGTTTTAGTATAAAACGTGAGTTTTAGTATAAAACGCGAGTTTTAGTATAAAACGTGAGTTTTAGTATAAAACGTGAGTTTTAGTATAAAACGTGAGTTTTAGTATAAAACGTGAGTTTTAGTATAAAACTTTAGTTTTAGTATAAAACTTTAGTTTTAGTATAAAACTTTAGTTTTAGCATAAAACGTGAGTTTTAGTATAAAACGTGAGTTTTAGTATAAAACGTGAGTTTTAGTATAAAACGTGAGTTTTAGTATAAAACGTGAGTTTTAGTATAAAACGTGAGTTTTAGTATGAAACGTGAGTTTTAGTATAAAACGTGAGTTTTAGTATAAAACGTGAGTTTTAGTATAAAACGTGAGTTTTAGTATAAAACGTGAGTTTTAGTATAAAACGTGAGTTTTAGTATAAAACGTGAGTTTTAGTATAAAACGTGAGTTTTAGTATAAAACGTGAGTTTTAGTATAAAACGTGAGTTTTAGTATAAAACGTGAGTTTTAGTATAAAACGTGAGTTTTAGTATAAAACGTGAGTTTTAGTATAAAACGTGAGTTTTAGTATAAAACGTGAGTTTTAGTATAAAACGTGAGTTTTAGTATAAAACGTGAGTTTTAGTATAAAACGTGAGTTTTAGTATAAAACGTGAGTTTTAGTATAAAACGTGAGTTTTAGTATAAAACGTGAGTTTTAGTATAAAACTTTAGTTTTAGCATAAAACTTTAGTTTTAGCATACAACGTTAGTTTTAGCATAAAACGTTATTTTTAGCATAAATGTTTGATGTACTATAAAACGTTAATTTGATCCATGTAGTACTCCTGCTAATTCGTATTTGTTCATATTATTTTAATTTCCGTTTGTAATTTGTTTAGTTTTACTCAACATTCTCTTACATTTTGCTGAAAATTCTTGTGGTTTCTTGAGGAAAGAGATACAAATTCATTTTAGTCTTGTATCATATTTCGTAACATTATTTATATTGCAAATTTATTTTGGCTAGCGATAAACAAATTGCAAATTTTGTTGTTTTGCAGTTTACTTTTCCACTGACTTGAGTTTCTTCAATCACTGTGGCCCTCCCAATGATTTAAATCATAGCCAGAGCACAACTCTAATAGCATTAGTACAAACATCAGTTATATAGCCTTGAGAAACATGTATTTTCAACCACAATTTTGATTAAATTGTATGATAAATATTTATTCTTATTTTGTTTATTATTATTTGGGTAAATGTTTGAGTATAAATATAAATCAATTTTCTTTTGTTTTAATTTTTATTATAACAAATGTTTGTTGATACACAAAACCTCATATTTGTATTATGCTCATATACATTTATAAATTGTAATATTTAGGTAGAGATTTAATTATATTCACTTACCAATTTCAACCAAATATTTGTTATAAGCAATTGATTCTTTTCATCCTGCAAAGAAAAGGAAATAAGAAATTGTTGTTAGAATATTATGTTAATTATTTAAATGATTTTGATTTATTTTATTTTCATATTATTAAATATTTAACTAGAATATATAGAGGCTTTATTTTATTTATCTGTTATATATTTGTTAACTCGCATTTTATGTAAAAATTTCCTTGAATATGTCTCATTTTTTTTTGCTCAAACATCTAACAATTTATGACTTTCAAAAACTTTTTAAATGTTTATTTTTTTAAGCAATTGCTGGTACAAAAAAATACTTCTTATTTGGTTTTATGCTAAAATTAACCATTACAAAACAGCTACAAAAAAATGTATGAATTACTTTAGAAACAAAAATAAAATTCATATAAATAACATACGAGTACTCATGTATTTGTAATAAATTGTATTTTTAGATAGAAAAAACTCTTTGCAAAAAAGAGCTGGCAAAACTTTTAATTGAAATTTTTATGGAAATCGTCAAACATAAATTTAGCAAAACAATAAAAAATCACACTCACTTTTACAAGTTTTATAGAATTGTGTGGTGAATGCTACTCATTTGCACTTGATAATAATAATAAATTCACTTTGTTAACTTTTAATTAAAATGTCATTGTTTATTAATTGAATTACAATCTAAATTGATTATCACTTTCATAATGATTTAATAAACATTTGTCACTGTTTTTTTTTTGTTATTTATTAATTTACATGTCAAACGACGTTTAATGTGGCGTATGTGAAATATTAATTGCAATTAAAATAAATCATACGTCGTGGGCTGTTCAAGGGGGAGATTATAGGAAAACCTATGGAAACAATTATGAGAAAAGTTGTTTTAAGAAAATTGAATCCTTGGGGGTTTTAATCATTTATATTAAAATACCTAAAAATACAACTGTAAACTTTTTAATGATTCATTGCAAAATGTAGAATAAATTTTATATCCATTATTTTTTTATTATAGTATTGTATTAGCATAGTTTTCCTTCTAATCGCTGTAATCATTTAAATCACTTTTTCTGTCCATCATATTTAATGTTCATTAATTATTCATATCAATCTCCATCAACAAAAGAAAATTATGTCTACAATCATTATCATCATGCTCTACTGCCTACAAATTTGTTTTTCATCCTCATAATGAAAAAAATACACATACATATAAAACTTTGTTTTTTTTTCTTACCACATTTGCCATAAATATCATGCGTTTTATTTTTGTTTTGCAGCACAAAGAGGCAAAGAGGGAAAAAGTTTTTGAAAAATTTTAACAAACAATTACATATTCAAACACATCCAAATATAAAACCACATATAACAATAACATATGTTGTTTTTTCATTGTGTGGCATTGTATCAATCATATTACAGAACAACTCATCTCATCACTTCATAATCATAAATTCTTGTACATCAATCAAACAATTAATCAATCAATTGCAGTTTAGGATTTAAGTTGATATATGTAGTTAGTTAGGCAAAACTATAAAGGAAGCATTTATAGTGATTAGGTTAAATTTAGTATCATGTAATCAATATTATTTACTTGTCATAATGCAAAGAATACATTGAAAAAGAACTTATTTGACAGCAATGCATTTTGTTTGGCCCACTACTGGCTTTCTCAGCAATTTTTAGTTTTCTAAAAAAATTATAAATCTATGGAAATAACTGTTATACATTTTCTTTACAAAAACCTATTACACGCACAACTTTCAATTACAAAATTGTCATTCCAAATTTGTTTATAGAAAACACAGTTTTACAGTAATTGTTCAATCGACTAACTATAACATAAATTATTTTTACTGTAACACACATTTTTCTATAGACTATTTGCGGTCTGTTATATAAATTCTTCATAAAAAACGGTTATAGGGTTTAAACCTTTACTCCTCTGAATTCGATTAAATTTGGTGGAGTTTCCAAAAAATTTCAAAAATTGTAAACCGATCAATTTTGGTTTTATTCGATTGTGAGCTAATTTTTTAAATATTACAATAACATATTAAGGACTGAGATCGCAAAATTCTTAACATACATAAATGTTAATAAAAATGAAACAACTAAACTTACAGTTTTGATTCTTTTTTATTTGATTGAAATTATTATTGCAATTCACAAATTCGAACCTTTTTCGGAAACACTTCCATAAAGGTTTTTATAGAGCTCCCTATCACTTTGTTCGATCTATCTATCACACTTTAGGACACCTTTTCAATTATCTTTTAACAAGATCTCAATATCTCTCCCCTGGCCTTCACTCTAGTCAGTTTGGAGGATTTGCCTTTCTTGGTACAAATAACACCTAGTGACTGATGCCAAATCAGTCCAAAAATTATTGGACACATTAAGAGTCTTATGAATGGAAGCATCCTCTTTTATAAACATTCCTTGATGTAAATTTTGGTATTTATAGAGCCCTTTGTAAATAATGTTTGGCTTATTTTGCCGCAACTGCATATCGCTTTCCATACCAAGAACTTTTTGAAACATTTTCTTTTTTTGGGTGCTAAATCAGCACCATAAACATATACTGAGCTAACTGGGCTGCTTTCCCACCGGATGTGTTGGGATCTCTTTTGAAAATGATTTCTATTTATGGCTTTACAAAAATCATGTGGACCATTCCTTATACCCGAACCAGGTTTTCTATCAATGGACAATATCTCCCAATACTGTTTAATGACAGTGGATTCAGTTTGATGGCAGACCTTTGATTGGCCAACTTTTTGTAGGACCAAGTTGGGATTTGTTGAAAATATTTCATAATTTTAGTACGCACTTTGTCTCGCCATTCATTTTAATCAGATTAACAACAAATTAACATAATTAACATTAAACATAATAACTGACATACTTTAAAAAGGTCACTTGATCAAAAAATAAAATAATACTTGTGTTAAAAGTTTTAATGAAGAACTTGTGTTAATAATTTTTCGATCTCAGTCCTTATATAAACAAATTATCAGAAACAAATTCTAGTATTTTTGATTTATACACTGCTGAAAATACCCCTTACTATTATCGGTTATTTGAAAAAAATTTTAAACTTGTTTTAAAACTCTGCATTAATTTTCCTTTAAAATAAAAGAAATAAACCAAAAACATATAAATATTTGTTTAATTTAACCTAAATTTTCAAAGATAAGTTTCTTAAAGGAAATATGTATGAGCCAAAAAAAGCGAGATTTACAAAAGACTGCGTATCTTGTGAACGCTGCTTTTATTTTCAATAACTTATGTGTCATTTATTCTCACTTAGGTATTGAACATTATAGTTATTTTTTGCTTCGCAAATGTTGAATTTTGTACCAAGTCCCGGTCCAAAGTGTGAAACATTTGCTGCAAAACATTTGAGTTTGTTGATGAAAGAGGAAAGAGGAATGAAAAAGGGAACTTTGTTTCATGAACATGAAGTTTTTGTTGAGTATGTCATCCACATTTATTCGTTCGTATTCGTACTGTACAGAAATGTCAAAAACTGAAAAGCAAAAACTTCACTGTGTGGACACGAATGCTGTTTCAAAAGAGAATTTAAAAATGTTTTGCAGCAAATGTTTCACAGTGTGGACCGGGACCAATAAAGCGTCATATGCGAGAAGTTTTGCTTTACTTCTTTAACTGTGCCGCTGAACCACACCGCTTGCTCTCTGATGCATATGGTGAATGTATTCTATCACTTCAGAAGTGGTGATTTTCACATGGAAGACAAAAATCGCCCAGGTCAGCGAAAAAAGTTTGAAGACCAAGAATTGGAGGCATTACTCCATGAAGATTGTTGTCAAACTCAAGAAGAATTTGCAAAATCATTGAGAGCTACTCATGCAGAAATTACAGAACGATTTACGATTTATTCAAAAGCAGGGAAATTGGATACCACACGAATTGAATGCTAGAGACCTTGAAAGAAAATTTTGTATTTGTATGGGACTTGAAAATGGATGATTTTTTTTAAATTTTTAGCTTTTATTTTGAAACATTTGTACAATACAAATTTATCAAGTATTGGCCTTCGTTAGCTATGACTTTATCCCATCTCCCTGGCAACATATGGATTCCGAGCCTAAATAATTGCCCTTTTGAGGCCATAAACGAATCAACCCAATTTCGGATACTCTGTTCCAAAGTGAATCGTCAAAAAGAGCATTCTGCATTGATCGAAACAAATAGTAGTCAGATTGGACACGGTCGGGATTATAAAGAGGGTGAGGAAAAACTTTCCAACCACTTCATTCTAAATATTTTTTAACATGACGTTGTCATGATGAAATGCAAAGTGGGGCAGAATCAATAGTTTTTGGAAATAAATCTGGCATTTCTAAACCGCTGATTTGATCGGAATAAATTTGACGAGGGCGTAGCCAAGGAGTATTCGAGTTCCAGTTATTAAAAAAGGGGCTATGGGGACTCAAATTAGGGTACCTTCGATATGTAAAATTTTTAATCAATTTTTTTCTTTCCCATCCAATTTCAAAATTTTTATATTTTTGGAAATCACTTGGCTAGGTCTTGAAAAAACATGATTGCGTATGCTATTTATCTCTTATAATTTCCGAATTAGAGGTATTTTTAAAAATTTAAATTTTGCCATACCTTGATCCGCTTTTTTAAAAATATATGGCGTATTTTTGGATCGAATGGAGTCGATTTTTTTGTTGGTTAGACAACTAAATTACCAATAATATACAGAAGATTTTAGAGCAATTTCAATTATGAATTCAAAAATATGTAAATGATTTTCAATTTAAAAAAATAAAAAATAGTACATTTTTGCTGTTTTATTGGCGAAAATAAATTGCACTTTTTCATATTTGAATATCACTGAGTCAGAATCATTGTATTGACTTGTTGTTGAATAAAATATTAAGAAAATTTATACAAATTTTTTAGTATGAAAGAGTGCAATATTTTTGAAGGACGAAGTTTTGAATTTTTTTTTGTAAGAACAAAAATTAACTTAAAATTAGTTAAACTATATTTTTCTTTCTTATTTCAGATGTTTAAACTACTTAAAATAAGGTAAGTCTTTCTGTTCTCTTTTTTTTAATAAAAAATTTCCAAATTATTCTTTAACATCATCAATAAAGACTACCCATCACTTCACCGTGTATCATTTCGTTTCACACACTCAAAAATACATAACTACTTGTTCCATATAATTAACAAAATTAGTTGGTATTTGGTTAAAAATTGTATCCCATCATCATCATTATATAAACGCTGTTGAAATTATGTGTCATTAGCAACAGCATGTTTAAACATGTCTGTATTGGCAAACATTTATTTTCACACAAACACAATATGAGATGCGTCAATGAAATGCGCAGAAAAAAACAAGTCAGAAAATTTGATTTCGCATTAAAATTAATGCGCGTTCATTTAGTTCAATTGTGGCTTTAGCAAAAGTAGAAGGAAAAAAAAAATAGAATTCAGGCAGCATTTTATTTTTGCAATAAATTTATAAATCCTTTTTTATGTATGAAAATGTTGCTTTCTAAGCACCCTTCAGCATGAGTGTATCATTTATCATTGCATTTGTAATACTACAGTAAATATTAGTAGAGTTCAGTATTAATTGCGAATAGTCAGGCGACATTGAAAATGCGACAGTTTATAGATCTTAGTTGACGGCCATATTTTCAAACAAAATCATCATAATCGTTGAATCATTTTTTCACCTTGACGGTTTTGTTAATCATCAAAATTACAGCATTTGTGCTGTAATTCCTAAATGGAATTGTCGAAAAACAAATGCATCTACAATTTGTCATTGTATAGCAATTATTAGATCTTAGAAAATGAGACTGGCTAAGCAATGACTGTTTCTGTTGCTCTATCGCTACATTAATTATAGCAGAGTTGTTTCTTCTTAAATTGGAGAGGGTCCACATGCTATACTGTCAGAGAAACAATACAAATTAAAATTTTGTGAAAATGATCGAATTCACTTAATGGTGAATAAATTCGAAAATAATTAATAGATTTTTATGACTGAAATTTCTTTTTGTTCCCATCACATGTGGCTTTGCGATAAAGTAATAAATCTGAACAATTTCTACCGTTTTCGATTTTTCATGATTTTTTTAAAACAAAAAAATTAGCTATTTTCACATAAAAAATATATTTTTTGCTTTAATTTGTTATTTGACTCCAAAACTACTGAGCCGATTGAAATGTAGTATATAAACGGATTAAAGGCTATATAAATTTAAATTTTTCTAAGTTTATTTTGATAAAATTGGACAAAGAATTTTTGAGTTATCATTAATTATGTGGAGAAAATTGTAACAAAATTTATAATTTTACATAAAAATTTTTTTAAAAAAACATCTCCATAGAATTAAAAATTTGGACCATATTTGTACTACTGGAAATACAACACATTTAAATTGTATAGTTTAAAAAGCCTTTAAAATTGTTTCGATTTTGTTGCCTTTTGTTACACTGTATGTAATTTTTTGAGTCATGGAAATATAACCATATACGGACACCACTACATGATAAAAGACAAAAAGAAAAAAGACCCGTGTCTCCCAGTTTTGCCCAAAGTCATGAACTTTTATTTTATGGGCCCCCAAAGACTTGAGGCTTCGGTGTCATTTTTGCAAAAATGTATCATATTCTCAGGCTCATATCTTGCAAACAGTTCGGAATTTTGATTGATTGAATTCCGAACACAGTTCGGAATTTTGATTGTGAACATACAAAATCAAAAAAACTTCAGTTTCAAGATCAAAATCACAAAATCTATAAAAAAATTCGAAATAAATAAATTTTTTAAAGCTGCCTAAAAGTATGCTTTAGTTTATAATAATTTCATAGTTTATGGCCCAAAACACTTAATGCCTTAACTTGTTATACCCTACACCCCCAAAATGGGAGGGTATTATGCATTTGTGCAGATGTTTGTAACGCCCAAAAATATTAGTATAGCACCCACCTTAAAGTATACCGATCGACTCATAATCACTTTCTGAGTCGATTAAACGATGTCAGTCCGTCCGTCTAGCTGCTCGGCTGTCCGTGTAAACATTGTGCGCAGAGTACAGGTCGCAATTTTGAAGATATTTTGATAAAATTTGTTACATATTATTTTTTCGGCCAAAGGACCAAGCCTATTGAAACTGGCTGAAATCGGTCCATTATTTCACCTAGCCCCCATACAAATGTCCTTCCGAAATTGGACTTTATTGGTCATAAGTATTTTATTTATATATGTATCTCCACAAATTCCGCTCCAAATAAGTTTTATATATACAAAATTCTTGTCACCAAATTTTGTTACGATCGGTCCATAATTAGTCATAGCTCCCATATAGACCCGCTTCCGAAAATTACTTTAACGTGCATAAATCACTTAAAAATTTTGGTATACTCACAAAATTCAACATAGTAAACACTCATATAGACATAAATCACACGACCTAATTTTATGGTGATCGGTCCATAATTGGTTGGGCTTGACCGACCATACTTTCTTACTTGTTTCTTACTATTTTATATTATGTTCTGATTCATTAAGATATTAATTATACACAGAAAAGACTATTTCTTAAACCGTTTCAATTCAAATATTTGTCACATATTGAACTGGTTTCAATTATTTCATAATTAAATCAAGTATTCATTTGCTCAAAAACAAAATTTCTTGATATTTTCTATTGAATTTTGAGTTTTGAATTTGATTATTTTGACAAATTATATTGAATAGATAATTTTCGTAATTGAAAACACATTTTTGTTATTTTTTGTGTTTCAATTACGAAAATTATCTATTCAATAATTTCTGTATTTGAAATTCAACCAATAACGAAAATTGTATATTCAATTGTCAAAATAATCAAATTCAATAGAAAATATCAATAAATTTTGTTTTTGAGCAAATGAATACTTGATTTAATTATGAAATAATTGAAACCAGTTCAATATGGGTTAAATGTTTGAATTGAAATATAATTTTTTCTGTGTAGTAAGACAATTATGAACCTTCCAATCATTTTGTGAGGGTGACCTTGGTTTTTCAACGGACAGACATACGGACAGACGGACGGACATGAATTTCATAAGGTCCCAGAATATACATATATAGTTTGCTGATCTGCGATGTGTTACAAACGGAATGACAAAATCACTTGACGCCCCAGTGGAGGATATTGTATGGCTACATTTATTTTTTTCATATTATAACACAAAGAGGTATCCAAACACGCAGAGAAGCACTTATTCATAGTTGAAACGCGTCTAACATGACAAATAAGTCACAGATGTTTTATACTAAACACACACTCATGCAATCGTGTATGTATAAAAACTACATACACAGATACATACTTGTGTATTATTACAAAATAGTAATAATATGAAATCGTGCTTTTTCTGAAATTTTTCTACGTATTCGAACGTAACCAATATGAAACAAAATGTATAAAAACATACTTTTATTATGCAGTTTTATAGGGATTTATTTGTATGGATTTGTTGTAGCTGTAGGGAGTTTTTTTTTTTATTATTTTTGATGACAGTAAATACACTTCAAAAATATTGTATTCATCAATAATAAAATAGAGTTTTGGATTTGTCTTCAATTTTTAATCAATCATAAATTGTCACTTTTTGCGATACACTTTTTTTTGATGAATATTGGCATGAATATTGTCAAATGTTTTCAATATTTTCAGGTTAAAATTTGAAAAAAATGTCCCATTTTTTTTTGCAGTGTACATATTAAAGTCAATAAGCTCGCATATTTGTAGTTTATTGTGATCAGCCTGAGTATTGTATTGTAAACGATTAGGTATATAATAATCCTACATTTTGAAGTATTTAAACATGTTTGAATATGTTTCTAACCCCCCCATCCCTTCGAATGACATGAATGTTACAGGGAACCAGATGAAACAAAACTCATCGTAGCGATACGTGAGTAAACATGTGTTCAAATTAATATGTATGTAATTATTTGAAGTTGTTGGCTTTTTTTTTTGGCACAACATATTTTGGTATATAATTTAGTGTAAAAATGAATGGTCGAAAATTTCACAAATATGAAATCATTAAATAGAATGAATGTGATTCGAATAGGATACATAACGACAGTAATATAAAGAAGGTGGTGATAATTTTAGTGTTGGAAATAAACTGAAATTATTGTAATCTGACTTACAGAGTGTGAGTGAATACATATTTGACAAATTTATGCAATTAGCCGAAAGTTACAACAGGAATTCTAAATGTATTATAGTGTTGAACAAATCGTTTTTAATTATCTATGATATTAGTTGCAAAATGTAAAATACATACATAAATAAATGCCTAAATAAATAGTTTTCAGTTTTATATAATATGAAAGTAAATATTAATTTAGCTCGGGTTCATTTATTATATTGGATATATGGCATAAAAATGCGGGATTTTTTAAAATGTTTAGGTTTTATTTTGAAACATCTGTACAATATAATTTTTTTTTAAATGAAAAGGACTATGACCTTTTTTCATCTTTCTGGCATCATACCTATGGATTGCGAGCCAAAAGATCTGTTCGTCTGTTGAGATGAAGAGAAAATCAAGCCAATATCGGTTACTCTATTCCAAAGTGAAGCGTATTCTAGAGAGAGCGTTCTGAATCCATCGAATCAAATAGTAGTTGTACGGGACAAGTAGGGTTTTTTATTTCCCGACCTTTTGTTTATTTCAGGGAATCGGGAAATTTTTGTCTACATTCCCGGGTACCCGGCTATTCCCGAAATATATAATGATACTGTAAATTAGGAATATTATAGCCAAATTTCATATAAAAACTTAGTTAATAAAATTTGTGCTTAATTCTTTAGTAATTAAAAAATCCGTAATTAAAAAATATCAGCCTTTCATTCCATAAATCCATTCCTAATATTTAATTTTTCAGATTCATTCCAAAGCCATTGTTTAAACTGAATTAATTTTAAAGTTAATTAATAACAGAATTTATTCAAACATTGTTAAATTTACATTGTCTTAAGCCTTTTTGTACTAGATTTGAATTGAAGAAAAATTTAATCATTTAATAAATTTTTGAAGCTATTTTGTTATGGATTTGAGGAAGAAATTGGAATGATTCAATAAGAAATAAATTCTATAAATAATGAATTCACTTTTTAAATTTTCATACGAAAAACCCCAAATCAATAATAAGCGGTTTATTATTGCCGAGAAATAAGCAAAAAACTGTAAAAAACGTCTCACTGTTGTAAAATGCGGTCCTTTTTACAACTTCCAACTTTGGATGCGTATAACTTCTTATAGGTAAAAGATAACTGTTAGCAAGTTGTTTTTAATTTATTTAGCCAAAATAGCTGATATTTTAAAAATAAATTTTGACCCTCCGTAGGCCCGCCATATCTAAAAAACAACAAAAGATCGAGCAAAATTAAAAAAAATAAATCAATAAACCTGAATATCTCTTCAACTAATAGAGATAACCTATACTTGTAAGCGTATTTTTTGTAGATCTTCTTAAGGGCTATTCATATTAAAAATTTCAGCTGATTCGGATCATAAATGGATTTTTGGCGATTTTTTTAAAAAATTTGAGACCCGAGGTGACCAACTTTGAAGGGCTACGTACTTGCCCCCAATTAGCGCTAGGAAGCTGAACAAACTTAAATCAACTCGAAAACACCTCAGCTCATACCATGTGAAACTTCGTAACAATATCTCCAATAGTTCCCATGATACCGAATTATATCCAAAAAAAAGTTTCTAAACCGCTGTGCAATGTAAAATATACAACAACTGGGTTCTTATAAAAAAGTTGGTGAAATAAATTAGAGTTCTAACTTGTTTTCTATGTATTTTCGTCAGTTTTTAATTCCCGGGATTCTCGACAAAAAATCCCGTTAATCGGGTAGTGAAAAATTGGCAAAATTCCCGGGAAATTTGTACCGGGAATTTCCGGGATAAAAACCCCAGGGACAAGTTGTGGACTATAAAGTGTTGAAGCAAAACTTCTAACCACTTCATTGTAAATATGAAGCAATATTTTATTTAAGCAATATTTTAGACATGCAAAATATTCTTTCAAGATCTCTTGAATTCAATTCGTATGGTACCCAATATCACTTCTCTTGGATGAATCCAGCTACTCGCAAACATTTTGAAATTGCTGCCTGAGTAGCTACCAATGATTTTGCAAGCTCTTGTTGAGTTTTAGAACAATCTTCATGGATTTTTTAATGGCATGGGTGATCTTTGTCTTTCGTGTCAAAATCACCACTTCTGAACCGCACAAACCATCTCTCGCTCGCTGAAATCGTTGGAACACATACGCCATAAGCATCGGTGAGCTGTCTGAGTGCTTCAGCGGCACTTTTTTTCAAATTAAAAAAAGTAGAGCAAAACTTCCCGCATTTGACGCTTTGGTATCGATTTGGCTGGATCCATTTTTTATTGCAAGTAATGATTCGGTGCGAAAATGATTTTCTTTTATAGCGTTCAAGCATCATTTCGGACATGAAAAATTGTCTTTTAAGTTCCATCAGCTTCAATTCGTATGGTATCCTGCTTTTGGATCAATCCATTTGCTCGAAAACATTTTGAAATTGCTGCTGGAATAGCTCTCAATGATTTTGCAAGCTCCTACTGAGTTTTACCACAATCTTCATGGACTAATGTCTCCAATTATTTGTCTTCAAAACTAGTTTGAAGATCTTTGTCTTCCGTTTCAAAATCACAACTTATGAACTGAACAAACCATCAATCGAACATTGAAACCGATGAAACGCATTCACCATAATCTTAGGTGAGGAATCGGTGTACTTCAGCGGCACTTGTTTCTTTAAATTAAAGAAGTAAAGCAAAACATCCCCCATTTGACGCTATGAATATGGGAAAACAAATTCATTACATGTTTTGTAAGTTAGACGAAATTCACTTAAGTTTATAATAACATTTTATTAATATTCTAACTACACAGAAAAAACTATTTCTTAAACCGTTTCAATTCAAATATTTGTCGCATATTGAACTGGTTTTAATTATTTCATAATTAAATCAAGTATTCATTTGATCAAAAATAAAATTTCTTGATATTTTCTATTGAATTTTAAGTATTGAATTTGATTATTTTGACAATTGAATATACAATTTTCGTTAATGGTTGAATTTCAAATACAAAAATTATTGAATTGAAACACAAAATCTAACAAAAATGTGTTTTCAATTACGAAAATTATCTATTCAATAATTTTTATATTTGAAATTCAACCAATAACGAAAATTGTATATTCAATTGTTAAAATAATCAAATTAAAAACTCAAAATTCAATAGAAAATATCAAGAAATTTTATTTTTGAGCAAATGAATACTTGATTTAATTATGAAATAATTAAAACCAGTTCAATATGCGACAAATATTTGAATTGAAACGGTTTAAGAAATAGTTTTTTCTGTGTATAGAGAATTGTAAATAAAAATTTTTTAATAAATACAATTTTCACAAATCATATGTCTGATAAATTTTGTTGTTAAGAGAGTTAGGTTTTAGATAATTACGACTTGTGTTATCCTATCATTCTAACATTAAGCATTTGAATTTGCTTTACTTTTTGTTAATAATTTTTTTTATTATTTGTGTGTGTATTAAAGTACCTTCATATTATTACTTATCCTTTTTAGCCTTGTAAGTCTTTTAGCCTTTAAAGTTTTATACTATAGCCTGCCATACATTCCAATGTCTCAGTCATTTGACCATAAATTAGGCTCGATATCTTAAGCACAAAACAAACAACAAATAATAATCTTTTCTGTAGCAGTGAAAAGCAGAAAGAATCTATGTATAAGAGAAATCTTTACTTATGGCCTTAATGCATACATAAACATTGCTACATATTTTTTTTAGTTTATGCCTGAGAATTTGTTCGTATTTACCCAATTGGTCAAATAGTGATAGAACTCAAGGTAAGAATTTGTAAGCTACAAGCGTTAAGTTGTTACGGATCTGTAAAAAAAATATATTCAAGATATTGTTCGTTTTTACCTTTTCATAACGGTGGTTTATTTGCTTTAAATAAACAGTATTCTGTTAGTTGCAAATAAAAGCGACCAGATGGTTAAAAATTTGTAACAACTCTTTATTTATTAAAATCTACACAACATTTTAAATAGTCACGCTCAATACACACATTTATATTACACACTTTAAAAACACACTGGTAATACGGTTTATATTAACAATAACATCGTCTATGATACACTGACCCCTCTCCAACTCACTGTTTATATTTATATGTATACACAGTGGAAATTTCTAGTAGATTCATGAATTATCTAACGGACAAAACTAGAATGTTTATTTCGTCAATGATCACCTAGAGCTTTTAAAGTTGTTTACTGTTAATGTTGTCATTCTTATAAACAATGTTAATAACAGCGTGTTAACAATATAGTTGATTAGTAAAGGCCTCTACTGTTGGAAATGTTGATGAGTGTTGCAAGCAGTCGCTATATACCGTTAAGTTTAAATTTATAGTGCAATTTTGTAACATTATTAATGCTTACCACAATTTGGTCAACTGGTTATGCCTGTTTATACAAGTAAGTGAGTTTATGTAACTCTTATTTCATTTTGTATGATTATCACGTGCCACTCGCTACAAATTGTGGCATGCAGATGTTCCGTAAAATACAATATTTTATATACATTCATTCATTTCTTAGCTTCTTTTTGTTTCCTTTTTTTTTACTATTTTATATACAAACATATCGTAGATTCATCATCAACATCATTTTCATGGTCTTATTTTATAGAGTAAATTGCTTATATACATAGATTTCTTCTTAGACACACATGTGTCTCTTAACCAATGAAACGTGTTCGGGTGACATTAACTTTTTTTTTGTGTTTAATATTAAACTTAGGAATTCATTCATTTTCGTAATCTTTTTTAAATGATAGCTATTATTGATTCTTTTAGCAAAGAGAAGAATTTTTATATTGCTAAAAGATATAGTTAGTTGAAATGAAAGTTTTTTAAGTCTTGAGATAACTTATGGATTTGTATTATAGTATATCAATATTTGGGCTAAGTTTTCCTGTAATTTGCTATTGAAAATCAAAAGAATCTTATATATAAAAAGAAGTGTAAATTTGTAACTGCGAAAACGGGTCGTGGTTCCGGAGATATGGCTGGACCGATTTTTATCAAATTTTCAGTGAATCTTCAGATTTTTAATTTTCGGCCTGTGGGCGTGGTAAAATCAAATTTTTACACTATACCGCTAATGACACTGACTGGCGAAGCAATGAAATACAAATCGATTGACACAGTAATGAACGATGAACAAGCCTCAATTATGCTACTGAAACATTGAAGGTTGGATGGATCACAGATAATGTTTCTCCGCAACATATTTCCAACGACAAAACATAAGGCCAATCGTTGACTATTGCTGGCTTACATTTGGAAAATTCATGTTTTGTATGTGGTTTGCTCCCGAGTAAATAAAAAAAAAGATAAATTCATAAATATAATATCCCATTTGCCTTAAATACATCCGTTTCATTTTTTAAGGGCATATCATGCCACCTCAGTCTTTCGGGTGCGTTGTCAGGTCAGGAGAGTCCGGTGTTTTTTTTTGTCCGACACTGTATATTAAATCGAGATGCAATATAAAACAGAATTATTATAAGGGCCAGCAACGCGGACCGGGTTCAGCTAGTTGTTTTATAAATAGCTTAGTTATATTTATAATATTTAACTTCTAAAGGCTCAAATCTATCAGAAATGCTTTCTAGAATATATTTAGCTTTCAAATCGTATCTGAATCACAAAATTCAGATAAAGTTTTAATCTAAAATATAGGTGTTACCTTAGAGGATGTTTAATGGGTTTAAAATTTTCGTAGAATATAAACAAATTTGAATGGAAACTTATTATTTTGACTATTTTTTCAGAACAAAAAAAAAACGAAATATCTATATAGGTGAGACATTCTCCAATTCTTTTATATCAATCGGCTCTTCGAATCGACAGTGTTTTCACCATTTTGGTTCATCATCACATAACGCTGCTAATAATTTTGTTCTTCTCGGGTTTAAGACTGCAGACACATTCCCATCCGATGGTATATTGTCTAATAAAATATCTTCAATTTAATATTCATTGAGTACACGAGGCAACCCTACAAAATAACATATTATTATGTAGATAAATACATTATCAGCCTAATTATGAATGAAAAACTCCCAGGGAGTTTTTTCCCATTGAATTTGAATAGGAAAAATGGGAAAAGAGAAAAAACTCCCGGGGAATTTTTATTCATAATTGGGCTGTGTATAAATCCTATTTCAGTCACATTGGTTATTAACACTGTGTATAATTTTTCGAGTCATGGATGGTGTCCATATATGACACCATTACCCGTGTCTCTCAGTTTGCCCAAAGTCATGCACTTTTTTTATGGGCCCCCAAAGATTTGGAGCCTTGGTGTAATTTTTGAAAAAAAGTGATAATTTTCTCAGGCTCATATCTTGCAAACATTTTGGAATTTTGATTTACTCTCTGAGGCAAAGTTGTAGCCCTTATCATAAATTGTGAACATATAAAATCAAAAAATCGTTTGAAGATGACGTTTTTTTCAAAATCGCAAAAAACTATAAAAAATTACGAAATAAATGTTGTTAAAGCTGCCTAAAAGTATGCTTTAGTTTATAATAATTTAATAGTTTATGGCCTAAAACTAGGGTTCCTAATTTTCCGGACTTTTTTCTTTCCCGGGAGGAAATTGAAAAGTCGTTTCATTCTCGGGAATTGTCGGTAATTTTTTAATACTAAATTAAAACAAAAACCAGAAAATTTGTTTCGAATAAATTGACTTATAATTGTACCAGGGTTTAAAAAGAAGTCTAATTTAACTATATTTGGTTGTACAATGTTGGTCCAGACTTTATAAGGGTTTATAATTTAATAGTGGCATTTTATCGGTATTTTCACTTAAGAATTTCGACTAGGTTAAATCTATAAAACATTTTTCATATCTGATTGTAGATAAACAAATTTGAACCACTATTATTGTTATTATTTTCTTTAAATATGAATAATATTCATTGAAAATCCCTAAAAGTTGTAATGTTAGGCATCTTAATAATTCCTTTAAGAGCATAAACTTTAAATTAGATTCATTCTTAATAAACAAATTTTTCTGCTGTGGTTTGAGTTACGTGAAAAAAATTTGGTTATTTCAACTGTAATACTTCTTTGCCAACTGAATATCTGTTGCTAGAACCGAAAAAATCTATGGATATAATAGAATGATTCAATTAGCAACAAATTTGGCCATCGAAATGAATCTGAAAATTGTAACTTTTAGAAAAAACTTATGAAGAAATTCCCGACAAATATTTCCCGAAAATTAACAAAAAAATATTCCAGGGAATTCAATAGATATTCTTCCCGCGTGGAACCCTACCCAAAACACTTAATGCATTAAGTTTTTTCTAACTAACTTATATTGATTTACCTAAACGGTGTTAAGAATCACTCCTATGAAGTTCATATGTTCTAGAAAGTTATTGTTTTCATGAATTTTGAACGGCTTGCTACCTATGGACCTGAACAAGGGAAAAAAGGTAAAAAGTCGATTTTTTTATATTTTTTTGCGAGTTTGGTCATGAAAATGACCATGAGGTCATGAGGTTACAACTTTGCCTCAGAGAGTAAATCAAAATTCCAAACTGTTTGCAAGATATGAGCCTGAGAAAATGATCACTTTTTTTTGCAAAAATTACCCCGAGGCCCCAAAACTGGGTATTTTTTTGGTCTTTTGTGTTGCATTGTGTAATCTAACCACCCTATTACTTACATTATTTAAAAAAAAAACTTAAACTATGATTTAAAAAGATTTAATTGTTTATCAAAATGCCAATAGATGTCATTAAAAATTGTTTAACCCTCCGTCATGCACATGTATCTGGCCAGATATTTTACGAATTTAACTGTGATTTAAATATATTTCCAATTTGGCTAGGGGTTTGAGTCTCCAGGTACCCTCTACAAATATTGTTAGGTATCGTTTTATGAAAAAGCACATTAAAAAAAAACAACAAACAAAATTTATGTGGATTTTTTCATCTATACATCGTATACGTAGCGCATGTATCTGGCAAGATATACACACATTTTGTAAGAAGAGTACTGTACTTTAGTGATATTTTTTATTTTTTTTTAGTTTTTTTTGTAGTACACAGCTTCAGGTAAGCTGTGTAAGAATTTTTTAATTTAGAATTAATTAAAACTTACTTTATAACTACTAAATTTAATTGAAATAAACAACTATTTTTTTGAAATTAAACACAAAAATTAAATTTTTCTTGTTTTATTTTTCATTTTTTTGCACGGGTAGGTGGTTTCGGATGCACTAAGAACAACAAAAAAAATAGAAAATATATATCTGCCTGGCGTGATAACAATATAACAATGTAATATTATCACTAAAATAGCATTTTTTCATATAAATGTACTGAAATACATAGTGTATCTGGCCAGATACATGCGCTACGTACGTGACTATCGGAACATGTGCATGACGGAGGGTTAAAGGTGGTTAGAAAAGTGATCACTAAACCAGAAAGAGTTAATAGAGCCTGATCAGTATTGTCAAAACTTTTGTAAAATATTCTTAAACACTTTCAGTAAATAAAACACAAATTAGTTTCAGTTTTTTTTAACATTCGTTGCAACTGATTGTAGCATATTCGCTTCATACCATTGACATTTAATATTCCATGACTATGCAAACTTTATTTAAAATTCACTCAAGCTTTCTATAATAGATGCTATTATTTCATTTTATTTACAGAAAATATTTCAATTTTCCCAAACCTAAAAGTTTTCCATACAAACAGTACTTTTTGAAAAGCTACTATGAAGACTAATAAAAAAATTCCAAATATTTAAGATGTGATAGTAAAAGTCGTCAGCCATTATACCCGCCATTAACTCATTGTTTTTGACACTTGATGTACCAGCCATGTGTCTAATGCTGTTATCGCTGCTGAGAATGGCAATTTTACACATAATTGAACAATTTTGCTGTCCCTGGATATGAAAATGGATATTTGCTGAAATAAGCACAAATAAATAGATAAATAAACAAAATTAAGCTGGATGGAATGTTTTTAATGTAATGCAAGTGTGTGTATTTTCAATAGAATCTTGCCAGCAGTTCTAGTTAATTTTACCCATTATCCCAATGATGGGTTACAGAATTAGTTGTAGGACTTGTTATTTTAAATGTATAAAGTTAAAAGTGACTACATCATAGATTACATAGAGACACTAAAGTGACGATTGACTTCATGCTAAATTACCTGGGATGTATATAGTAAAAATTGACTAATCTTTGCATTCTTAAAACATTTTAATTTAAACAATCATTATAGCAACATAAAGCTGAATTAAAAAAGAGTATTGTGTTTTAAATATATATGTAGCAAGTTATAAAAATGGTAACAAAATTATGCAAAAGCTTATAATTTGTGTGGTAAAGTAAACATTCTTACATATTCTTTTATGTATAAATAAATATTTGTAAAAGCTTTTAATTTAACTCGTTTTTGTTATATGTATGTGAGTAGAAAAAAATATATTTTTTTGCTTTAATGCTGTTTTCTCTTAATGGACAAAAGGACTTAATTTCCATTTGGTTGGGCCCAGATTGCTGAAAAAAATGGCAATTAAAGTTTAAAAAGTGTAATGTAACAGAATTATCTTCGGCAGACATTAGATAGTTAAATGTTAAACCAGCCATACAATCGTAAAAGCATGAAAACATATTTTTAAATTTCGAAAATGCTATTTATTTACATTGTGTGTGTAAAACACTCTCAGGTCCAAAATGTAAAACCAATATTAATGAAATTTGCCTCTAATATATATTATTGTGCTAGATACTTTAGTATTCAAATTCCGCAAAATCGGTTTAACACTAATTTTTATTAAAAAAAAATTCAATATTGTTTCTGTTGCTTAACTTACTGTTGTAGTATAAATATGAATGTACGATTTATAAGCAAGCATGTTGTTGTAGTTTTTATTGTTGATGTATTTTTGACAATGATTAAAAAAAGCAACAATAACGTATAATGAATTATAACAAGGTCCTGTGAAGACTAATTTTGTACCTCTCAAGTTACTAATTTTATATTGTGTGTGTAAAACAGTCTCACGTCCAAAATATAAAACAGAATTTAATGAGATTCACCTATAATATTTACCAATGTTCTAGGCTGAGTCGTATTCAAAATCAGATAAATTGGTTAAATAGCAAAAATGTTATGCACTAAAATCTAAGACAACCTCGAACAAATTTGAATATTGAAAACAATTTTCAACATTGTAACTTTTGCTTAGCTTGTTGTTATAATGTGTATATGAATTTCTTGTTGTAGTTTTCATTGTTGTTGTAATTTTTACTCATGTTTGTTAGGTCCTGTGAGAGTGAATAGGGCCTAAGTAGAGTCTAAAGCACGTCTTATTTTAGTTGTAGGACATTTAATTTTCGCTATAGCTTTGTATTGCCCACCAACTTGGTTTCCACTCATATTTTTGCCAGATTTTTATTGTTTTTGGCAAAAATGCAAATTTTTTGTTTTTTAATTCAACTGAGTTTTGTTTTAAATTTTTTCATATTTGCTGTTGTTACTCGTGTATATGTACAACATTAAACAAAAGCAACAACATAAACATTAGTTGTAAAATAACATCAGAAAGAACACCAACAAAAACTCAGTTAAAATACATTTTTATTTGTCAACATTCCCCAAGAGAGAGAGAGGCAGAGATACTCTGACAAAGGCATTTACATGGAGCAAAAATGTGTAAGAAAAAATATTAAAATGCATTTAGCTTTATTGTTATTTATATGTGTGTAAGTGAGAGTTGTTTTCATTATGAGTATGAAAGAGCACAGAGGGATCAATGATAAAAAGTTAGGATTATTATTAAATTGTATAAAACATATTAGTTTAAACTGAAATTAATTCAAAAAAGTACTTTTTATACTACTATTTTGAAAAAAAGTAATAAAATTTAAAAAAAATGTTATTAAAAATTATTAAAAAACTTAATTTTTATGTAAAAAAAATTAAAAATTTGGGTTTTGTTAAAAAATACTAAAAATAGTACTTAACAAAAAAGTACTTTTTACCAAAAAATTATTTTAAATAAATGTTTTTAATCAAAATATTAAATCCACAACAAATACTAAAAAATATCTATTTTCAAAAAAGTACTATTTCTACTACTATTTTGAAAAAAGTTTTAAAGTTAAAAAAATATTAATTTAGTATTTAAACAAACACACACTACTAGTTTTGAAGCATGGACACAAACTTTACACCCACTGTGCCTTAAGGTACCCATGTGTGTATGAAAATCAGTCAGCTTGTCCTTTTGTTTATGTGTGTTTATGTGGCTGTGGTGTAAAACATTTTACATTTTCATATTTGGCATTTAACAAAAATCTACATAAAACTTAAGCTTTAAAAAACAGAGACCCTCAAAATACAACAAAAGTTCAACAGAATGAAAAAAACAACACATAAATGAACAACAAAAATTGCTTGTTGTTTGTTGGGACTCTGGCCAAATGTCTTTGGAGGATTTCAGTGTGTGTTCTGTGTAGGAAGGAATGTAATTTTGACATTCTTTTCTGTTCTTGGTTTTTGATTTTACGAGTAGGAAAACACAATTAACATGTTTTTGTTTGACAAAACATTTATATAAAATTTACTGAAAAAAAAGAAATAAAATAATAATCATAAAAATAAAAATATATAAAATAATAGAGCCTATTATATTTGTTTAGCAGTGGCTGTATAAAATAAAAATTTCAACGTTTAGATTTTGATTTGAAATGTCTATTAAAATTTGATATGTGATGTAAATTGTGTATATAATAGTTATTGTTCAAATTTACATTCAAATAAATGAATGTATTTTAGTAAATACAATATGATATGTGTGATTTTATTGCTTAAAATTAATGATGTTTAAAAAATGTTTCTGTTGAATAAACGTTAAATGACACAATCATTTACATATTTATGTGTAAATCGTTCAATTAAGACAAATAGTTTTTTTTACTATATATGTATAGATATTATGAAATAATATTTTATAGAGATTTTAAGAATTATGAAAATAATTTTTCTACTACTACTATTTTCAAAAAATAATTTAGATTTTCTAAGAAAGTTTTTATCAAAAAATTATTTAAACACATTTTTCTAAATCCAAATATACATTTTTTTAACAAAATGTATCTTATTTCAAAAAAGTACTTTATCTACTACTATTTTTAAAAATTGTAATGAAATCTACCTCATTTTAGTTAAAAAAATCATTAAGAATTTAGGGGTTTCTTAAAAAGTAGTAGATACAATTTTTACTAAACCAAAAAGTACTTTTTTCCAAAAAATTATTTAAAAAAAATAAAAAAATTACAAAAAGTAAAATTTTTTAAAAAAGTACTTTTTCTAATACTATTTTCAAAAAGTATTAAAATTATTAAAAAAGAACTTTTTCTATTTTACTATTTGGAAAATGTATTAAAGTTTAAAAAAATGTTATTTCATTAAAAAACATAATTTTTACTTAAAAAAAAATTGGGTTTTGTCAATAAGTACTAAAAATAGTATTTAACAAAAAAGTACTTTTTACCAAAAAGTTATTTAACAAATTATTTTGTGATCAAAATATTTAATCTATAACAAAAATTATAAAAATTATCTATTTTCATAAAAGTACTTTTTCTACTACTATTTTGAAAACAGTATTAAAACTTAAAAAAAATATTAATTTGTTAATAAACTAATTATTATGTTAA
Source organism: Calliphora vicina (assembly GCF_958450345.1). Taxonomy (NCBI): domain Eukaryota; kingdom Metazoa; phylum Arthropoda; class Insecta; order Diptera; family Calliphoridae; genus Calliphora; species Calliphora vicina. The sequence goes on along the minus strand of NC_088783.1, from coordinate 13,017,473 downwards.
AAAAGTTAAAAAAATTATGTTTTCTTAAAATGAAGTTAAAATACTACTTAATAAAATAGTACTTTTTACCAATAAAATATTTAAAACAATTTTCAGTAATCAAAAGATTATCCCCCATATGCATAAACAGTTTATAAATTTATCAAAGGTTTATAAAACAAATTTTATATGGAAATTTTGTTTATTAACAAATTAATATTTTTTAAGTTTTAAACTGTTTTCAAAATAGTAGTAGAAAAAGTACTTTTATGGAAATAGATAATATTTCTAATTTTTTTTATAGATTAAATATTTTGATCACAAAATAAATTGTTAATAACTTTTTGGTAAAAAGTACTTATTGACAAAACCCAATTTTTTTTAAGTAAAAATTATGTTGTTTAATAAAGTAACATTTTTTTAATTTAATATTACAAAATTATCTATTTTCAAAAAAATACTTTTTCAACTATTAATTGGAAAAAAGTATTAAAATTGGAAAAAAATATTATGTTTATTTAAAAACTACAAATAAAAATATTCAATAAGTACTAAAAATAGTATTTAACAAAAAAGTACTTTTTACCAAAAAGTTATATATTTTCAATAAAGTACTTTTTCTAATACTATTTGGAAAAAGTATTAGAATTTCAAAAAATTTTATTTTATTAAAAAAACATAATTTTTACCTAAAATAATTGGGTTTTGTCAATTAGTACTATAAATAGTATTTAACAAAAATGTACTTTTTACCAAAAAGTTATTTAAACTATTTTTTCTACTACTTTTTTGAAAACAGTATTATAACATAAAAAAATATTAGTTTGTTAATAAACATAATTCTTATGTTAAAAAGTTCAAAGATTTTTTCTTAAAAAGTAGTAAAAATTAGTACCTTTTACCTAAAAATTATTTAAAACCATTTTTAGCAATCAAAAGATTATGTCTATAAGAAATATTAAAAAATTATCTATTTTCAAAAAAGTACTTTTTCTACTTTTTTCTACTAAATTTATTAATCTACTTAATTTTTATGTAAAAAAAAATTAAACAAATTGTGTTTTGTTAATAAGTACTAAAAGTAGTACTTAACCAAAAAGTACCAAAAGGTTATTTAAGTTTTTTTTTTTTGTAATCGAAAAAAAATATTTATTTATTAAGAAACGTAATTCTTATGTTAAAAAAGTCAGAACTTTAAAATAATTTCTAGTATTTGAAAGATTAAATATAACAAAAATTACAAAAAGTACAAATTTTTAAAAAAGTAATTTTTTTACTAATATCGTCAAAAATGACTAAAAAGTATTAAACTATAAAAAATTTGTATTTTCTTAAAACTAGTTCTCAACAAAAGTGTTCTTTTTAACGATAAGTTATTCAAAACAAGTTTTTTTTAAAACGTATTAAAACTAATATTTAACAAAAATGTATTGTAATTTATCAAAGGTTTATAAAACAAATTTTGTATGGACATTTTGTTTTATAAAGCTTTAATAAATTTAAAAATCGTTTATGAATATAATGGTAATCTATAACAAAAATGACAAAAGGAACCATTTTTTCTATTACTTTTTTTCAAAAAATATAAAATTTTATCAAAAAAATATTCTGTTCTTTCATCTTTCTAAGATGAATACAGATAAATTCATTACTTTAATTAGTTCTTTTTGGCAATTTCTTATCTTGTTTTATTTTAATAAATTTTAGTTAACAAAGAAAATAAAAATTAATTACAGGCTAATAAAGCGTAAAACAAGGCCAAATAAAAAAATTAAGAGGAACCTTTCAATTATAAAGCAAAGAAAAGAATTTCACCTCACTAATTAGAATTTGATTACTAACAAAATAACAAGGTCCCCCCCAAAAAAGGTTTGTTCTTTTAAGTTGTTTCTCATTTTCATTTTCAAAACTAAAACAGCTCGAATTGTGAATTGTCTGTCGGGCATCCTTTTTTTGTTGTTCTTCAATGAAATTGAAAAAAAAAACATTTATAATACATTAATTAGCAGGAAAAGTAATTTGAAATGTGAAAAAATAAGATTCACAGGAAAACTAAACAAAAGCCAACGTTTTGCATATAAATCATTTGAATATTTCATTTAAAATAATAAAAAATAATGGCGCACTTCCGTTTCCCAAAACAATTTGGAAAATATAGCATGCCAAAGAGGGTTGTTTAAAATTTTAAAAAAATATAAACAAAAATAATAGCGGCATCCGTTTTAACGATAATTGTGTGCTACTGATGCGATTAATTTGTATTTGTTCAAAAATTTTCTTTATTTAATAAACATTTATAAGTATTTAGAACAAAAATATAATATAGAAAACTGGTCTAGAAACTGGTCAGGCACTTTAAAAATATACATACATATATTTAAACATTTTCATGGAATATAAGATGTGTTTAAATTGAGTAGCTACCAAGACAAGCATGATAAATATATAGCTGAGCTACGCTTTTTTTTCTCTTACTCTTATGCCTTCGTAATACTCACGAATGGAAAGAAATCGTTCAATATTGATTGAATATCCATACGACGAGGTTGTGTTCTCGGTTCTTAATAGCTTTGCACTCAAACTTGTTTCGATTTTTTATTTCTCTTAAGGCAAAGTTTCTCTTAGACTCTTACAAGCTCAAATTAATATCATAGCTTGAGCTTGTTCCTAATATAGAAACCCCAGTCTTTTCAAATCTTAGGCGAAATGAGATGAGATATTTTAGTTGAATTTTCTAAAATTTCATTCCAATCTTCAGTTAATTAAGACTTCCTCTCTTAAATCCCTTTAAATATTGATCACAACAAACATGTGCTCCCATTTATACTTGGCAATTTGCTGAAAAACAATCAATTGTAAAATTTTGGGTCATTTAAAGAAAAATTAAAAAAACACACACACACACACATCATCTCACTTACATGGAAATGAGGTTTTAGATAAATTGCACTAAAGTTAACACAGCCACATACATTTCGATGTGGTAGTGTTAGTGTGTGTCAGTAAATGTTAACCGAAAATATTTGTTCTAATTATAAATTAAAAAAGGAAACGAAAATAACAAAAAAAAAAAACAAAAAATAGACAGAACAAGAGAGAGAAAAAACACATTTTGGCAATTTAGATACTAGCATAATTTTTCGATAACGAGCTGAGTGGTAAAACTAGTAAAACCAAATCATTTTTATACTCACACATGGAAACATACACTCATATGTACACATATTCATACAACATACACATGTATGTATGATGTTGCTGTGGTTTTTTGTGTTTGGGACAATAGTACCGAAACAATTGTAGTTTAAGTTGTGTTGGCATGTATTGGTAAGTAATTTTTATTGTTGTTGCAATTTACTGCATAAAAGTACCCAGCAGTTTTAAAGGCTTACAGTAATTGCCCATCAATCGAATCGTTTATTTCAAAAACCAGTCAAGAAACAAAAAAATCAAAGCTATTGGGCGATTACTATTTTGTAAAGTTAAATGCATCATTTAGATAATGCAAAGAAAAATTAAAAACTGCCCCCTATTATGGTGAAGAAAGGTTGAGAAATTCGTGTTTAGTGCAGAAAGAAGTCAAGTGATTTATTTTATACTATGTGATACTAGTCCCTAATCTGTTTTTTTTTTTTCATAAAATAAATAATTTACAAGCTCTAAAACCCTACTTGGTTCGATATGAAGAGTTTTATGGGAATATTTTTGAATGGTCTACAACGTAAGAATGCAGAGTAGAACGAGTGTATGATGACAAATAGTTATCTCAGAACAAATCATGTACATATGTATATATAAAGTTTATTTGCCTTAATACAGAAAGTATCTCGTTTTTTTAAAAATCGTGTTTTTTTTACCTCTCTTAAAAAATTCAGTTTCCTATGTTGACAAATAACAGATTTACAGTAATAAAAAACCCTAACTCATTTCAAAAATCGTTTGAAATAAAAAGCGCTATCTCTTTCAGCCACGCTTTTTTGTGTATAAGTTTAAAATCAAAACAATTGCTTTTTTAGTTTAATCAAGGTTAGTTTATTATAAAAAGTAAGAAAAAATTAATCAAAACATGAAAAAACCACCCCATTCCTAGGTTTTTTGTGGAGTGAAGTGGTCAGTTTACTAACCACTGTGGTGGTTGGCATTAAAAATAACTATGATAAAAATTTTTGTTTCGTATAATTTTTTTGGAAATCGAATATTTTTGACTAAATTTTCTGACCAAACAACTCAAATATCAAAGTAACACTGAATTCGATGAACAATAAACACTCTGTGCTTTTTTTATTGAAAGAGTGAAAGTCTCTTAAAAAAACTTATTTTTACAATATTTTCAAATTAATATATTTATCTAACCAGAGCACCCTGACGGCAAAGTTTTGCAAAAAATCATAAACGATGACTTCAAAAAATATAATTGTTTAGAAAAATGGCAATAGATGACAATAAACTATGTTTTAAAGACTATAGAAAATGTGGTTAGTAAACTAACCACCAAACCGCAAAGAGTTCTATTAAAACAAACAACTTTTCTAAAAGAATTTTTTTGATATATTACAAACTTTTAGTTATTTTTGTTCACATTCTCTTTCAGATTTTATTGAGTTTTTTCCTTAAGCCATTTCAAGTTCCTAATAAAATTATAATATTTCATAAGAAATTTTATATTATATTTAAACTTGTATTTATATAGATACAAAAAAGTTTTATTTTTATTAAACTGTGGATAACTTTCATAGGAAAAAGTATAATTTTTGAAAATGTAATTTTTAGGTTACTAGGAGGTTTTCTTTGATTTACTCAAAATCAATAATTTGTGGCTTGACTGGTTTTTTAAATAAACGATTCAATTATGCCACAAAATAAAAAAATTAATATACTTACCAAGGGAAGAGCTGTGAACATCAACCAATTTTTGAAATTTTGAAAATATGTACCCTCAAAACACTCAAACGTAAAAAATATGGGCATTTTTTCATTTTCCAACTTTGGATGCGTGTAACTTTTAATAAGGATCAGATAACTGTTGGCATGTTATTTTTATTGTTTTCGAAATTTTATAGCAAATATGATAATATTTAAAAAAAAATTCGAACCTTCGTAGGCCCGCCATACCTAAAAAACCAAAAAAAGATCGAGCAGAATTAAAAAAATAAATAAATAAACCTAAATATCTCTTAAACTAAAAGAGATAGTAAAATATATTTTGTAGATCTCCTTATGGACTATTTACATTTTAAATTTCAGCTCATTCGGATCATATATGGGGTAGTGCACTAATTTTGCAGTTTGCACTAATACTTAGTGATAGTGCAATCATTAGTGATAGTGAGTTAAAAAATGTTGCACTCAAAATTGAATTAGTTGATTTAAAAAAATGCAATCATCAGTTTATTGCAACTTTTTTGTATGCACTAATTTGAGTGCAACTTCAAATTGTGCACTAAATTTTTAAGTTCAAAATGGTTTAAGTTTATTTAATATTTCATTGAAAATAACAAAAAATATTTAAAATTTTTATTTTTCGAATTTGGATTCAAAAATTTCATGACTACTCATTTTTGAAAATTTAGTGATAGTATGTTTAATGCAGCCTTTTTTTGATTACAGGTTAAAATTTTGCACTAATTAATTGTAGTGCAGATTTTTGCACTAAATCTTCGTTTAGTGATAGTTAAAAAATTATCACTATCACTAGTTTTTTTTTAGTGCTAGTTAAGAAATATGCATTATCACTAAAGCTGATAAAAAATAGTGCAATTTTAGTGAGTGATAGTGCAATGCTGATTTCAATCAACATTTAGTGCACTACCCCCAACTATGATTCGGATCATACTTGGATTTTTTGAGATATTTTAAAAAAATGTCAGACCCGATATAGCGTTTAGTTTTGCTAATTAAGCGTAAAGGACTCTATTTACAACCAATGAAATTTTACGGCAAAATTTCGTAGAATATTTTAATCCTTAAATGTCTTTTTTGAAAGAACTTTTTTCGATTATCTCAAAAAAGGGGTCAATTGCACCCCTAAAGATAGGAGATAGGGGGTTAAGATGTTCCACAAAAATTATCCCCATAAAATTCCATAATATAACTCTGACAATAAGAATTCGCTCAGATATTAACTTACAACATTTTTTTCAGTTAGTATAATGCTATCTTCGATCAAAAAATTAAAACTTTGACCCACTGTAAAAAAAATTCAGACCAGCTGGACTATAAATTTATTCTACAAAACTCATCTACTCAACATGCCCTTTCAGAAATATAGGGTCGCTGTTCTGTTCCAATCAAAAAGTCTCAATTTGTTGGACAGTGTAATTAGTATCTTGATGAAATTGGGCATAAACTAGTTTTATAAGAACTTAAATCTGTCTATTAACTTCTGTGAGGATTGGTCCATAATTGATCCAGCCTCCCATATAAAGGTTGAATCGCTTAACTCCTTTCAAGACGTGCAGGGTATCTATGATTATTATTTTGGTGTTATGGTTATTGTTGTTGTTAAAAAGGGATTGTTTCCAAATGAATATCTCTCTATGAAAAGGCAATTGCAGTTTATGGTTTTATTGTTTTCCATATTGCTGGGATTTCATGTTAAATTTGTAAAATATATTTACTTTAACGGCAGACTGAGAAGTAACTTTGAAACTATATGTATTCAATAAAAACGTTCGTTAGCAGAATTTAAATTGGCCTGTTTGTGTAAAACACTCTTATGTTCAAAAAAAAAAACACTAAATTGAAAATGCTTCCCTTAGAATATTTATCATTGTCCTACACATTTCAGTATTGTAAATTAGCAAAATCGGTGTAAAGGAACCAAAATAATGAACCAGAATATAAGACAATCCCAAAAAAATTTTTGATTTTTAAAGACAACTATTTTCAATATTATTACAGATGCAAAGCTTACTGGTTGTTGTAATGTGTTTATTAGATTAGGAATCATAAGCAAGTTTGTTGTTGTAGTTTAAATTTTTGTTGTATTTCTATTAATTTTGGGTTAAAAACAACAATGGCTGATACTGAATGTGTGCTGGAATGGACAGCAAAGTTGAAACGATGGTAAATTAAGGTTAATTTTAATACAACTTTTGAGATTGGCCACCTATACTGAATTTTAGTTCCTATTTACTACGAAACACATAATTGTGAATTATAATCATGCACAATACATGATTTTTTTTGCTTAATATGTGGCTGTATATATTGCTGTTTTTCTTGTTAACTTAAAATATTTTAAACAGAATTTTAATTCAACAAACCGCTTATCAAACATTAGTTTTTTAATTTTAATTTAACATGTATGTTTTTTTTTTTTCAATTTCAAAAAGTTTATTTTAATTTAATTAAATTGCTTTTAGTTAATAAAATTGAAAATTGGCAAACACAATAATATACATAGCAACCAAAAAAGTGTTGTGGTTAAATAAATTAAAATAAAACGCCTAAAAGGTATGCTTTAAATTCAAAGGTAGGCACCTAAATATATGCAGCTTTATTTGTAGATGATTTTTAATATTGGTTGCTGTTTGGTTGCTTTTCATTGGTTTCCATTTTCACTTTTTTTGTGTTTTTTTTTTGAATCTTTCATCACTTGTTTTTATTTCTCTGTTTTAAATATTTATCTTGTGTTTTATTATTATTTTTTTTTGTTGGTTGCAGCTTTTTCCAAACTCATTTCACCACAAATTGATTGTGCAATTATGCACTAAATTAAAAAATACCACTGGCGTTGGTTTTAATTTGTGCAGATTTCAACAAGAATGAACAAGAAGAAATCTTGGCGAAAAGTAGTTTTGGGGAAAAGGTAGAAAAAGTAGATTCGTTACAAGAAAGCTATTTAAAATGAAATCGCAATTAAATCTTTGTCCAACCTAGAGTGGAAATATAAAAGTGTTTAAATAAACACATTTGGAAACAATTTGTTTGTTACATATAATGAATTTTTCCAAATCTAATTCCATATTATTCGTTATATCAATATTCTACAGTATTATTCATATTTTATTGCCGTTATAGGCACCTTTGTTAACTATTTTAGCACTTTTGCTTGTTTTCATTTAATTAAATTTCATTTAATTAGCTGATGACCTCTTTCATTCATCCAAACATCATAACAATTTATTTAACCTATAAGCGTAAATATTTAATTTTATCAACAGCACACACAAATTTTATCAAAACAATTTTTTAGTTTTTCTTATTTGCCAAAAAATTATATAGAAAACGTGGAAAAAAAAACTAAATAAAACAAAATATTTGCAAACAATTAAACATATTTTTTTAAAAAAATAATTTTCCGTTTCCTCCCCTGCAACATGCACAACCGACAAACAGTCACAGCAAACCGAAAAATAATATATATTTATTTAAAAAAAAACACAACATATATAGTATAAGAGCAGTAATAAAAGCTGAAAACTGAAAAATACTGCATCGAAAAGTTTTGTTTTGTTGTTTAGCGGTGCACAGCAGCTTGAAGGTGTTAATTCACCGATGAAATATATTATCAAAAGGTTTTCTAGTTGACATTGCACAGCGTTGTCTTCTTTAAAATTTGTGTGTTCCAATTTTATTCGAATCCTTGTATAAACTAAAGCATAATAAAGTGACTTATTATGCTTTGAATAGTGTCTGTTTGTTTAAAATACGATTTTCTAAAACTAGTTTACCAATGTCTAGTGCTAAGCTGGCTCGGAGGAAAACATGGGTCTCTTTTTTGAGTATACAAAATCACTCCTTTTAATACTGCATTTATCAAAAAGGTTATACTCTAACACATTCACACTCTGCTGAACACACTGTTTGTGGGTCGCTGTGTGTTCATTAGTGTTGCCCTTATATTTAACTTTTCCGATTTATGATTCATCCAATGTCTAAAATGTTGTTTCCAAAACATAAGTACTTATTGGATAAGCAGCAGCAGTAAATGGTCGGTCAAGCCTGACCATATAATACCCTACACCAAGTAAATATGCAAAAACATTTTTCTTTTAAAATATCAATAATTTATATTCGTGACTGATTTTCGGAAGTGGGCCTTATATGACAGCTATGACCAATTATGGACCGATCACCATAAAATTAGGTCGTGTAATTTATGTTTGTATGAAAGTTATTTATGTTGAATTTTGTGTGTATACCGACATTTTTAAGAGATTTATGCACGTTAAAGTGATTTTCGGAAGCGGGTCTATATGGGAACTATGACTAATTATGGACCGATCGTAACAAAATTTGGTGACATGAATTTTGTATATATAAAACTTATTTGGAGCGAAATTTGTGTATATACCTATATAAATTAAACATTTATGACCGATAGAGTCCAATTTCGAGAGGACATTTGTATGGGGGCCCAATAATGGCCCAATTTCAGCCAGTTTTAATAGGCTTCGTCCTTATAATTGTGTGCACCAAATTTTATCGAAATATCTTCAAAATTGCGACCTGTACTTTGCGCACAAAGTTAATACGGCCAGACGGACGGACATCATTTAATCGACTAAGAAAATTATTACAAGTTGATCGGTATACTTTAGTGTGGTGTTAGATTAATATTTTTGGGCGTTACAAACATCTGCACAAACGCATTATACCCTCCCCACTATGGTGGTGTAAGGTATAAAAAATTGTACTTTATTAGTGAAAAATGTTATGGTAAACTAATTTTTTTTTTAATTTTTTTCTTTTCAAAATTTAAAAAAAAAATTTTTTGTGGAAAAAAATGCCAAAAAAATGAAATTGTGTCCAAATTACTATCCAAGAAGACTTGGTGTAAATTTCATCTCGATAGGATGACATATGGTCAATTCACAAGGTCTCTTATCAGTCATATTGTACTAATGTCCTAATATATTACGACTCGGCGGCTCGGGTTAACCGACTCTTAGGCATTCGGCGCAGGTCGCTGCTGGTTGGTTACAAAGTAATATTATTTTAGGACATTTATTGCTTGAAAAGCAATAAAAACCATTGTGAAATATTAGGACATAATGACAATATGACATGATAAGAGACCTTGTGAATTGACCAATTGATTTCAAAAGTTGGTTCACTTGACATGAAACAAATGAAAAATGTAGAAATTACTAAAAACTTTCGTAATGATTTAAAATACCACCAAAGAAATTTTTAGCTTGTTCTAAGAAGGGCAATTGTGCCGACTTTTGATTTAGTTTTGAGGTGCATTTACAAGGGGAAAAAATTCATTTTTTTTAGTTTTTTTTTGCCATTAAATAACAACTTTTGCAATTTAATTTAAAAGAATTGAAATGTGTACATAATTGTCGGTCTAATAAGATATGAAAAACAAAAATTGGTTAAAAAATTTTAAAGTTATTAAAAAATCGCCATGCCATTAACGTGTTTCAGGACACTAGAACAAGAAATGTAGGAACAAAATTAACATATTTTGATAAATATTAAAATAAAAGCTTATTTTTACTTAGAATATATCCATATTTACTTGTATGTGAGTTTTTATCTTCATAACATACAGTTAACCCATTCGCAGGTACAACCAAAAAAAAAATATTTTTTTAACGGCAGTTATAAAACTCCAATTTCAAAGTTTGAAAAATTTTGTTAAACAAATTTCAGAATTTTTTGATCATCATATGGGAATTTATTTACAATATAATAAGGAATAAAAATGTGAAAAATGTATATCCATACCTCGTATAGTTTTTCCGCACCTTCGATTTAAATTTAGAAATTTTCGAGAAAATCTAATTATTTGGCCATATTTTGGCGAATGAGCTCAATTTTCTTACTGTTATGAATTTTAAATAAAATCTGTTCAGAATATTATAGGCGAGGTAATTTTAAATATAGTCTGAAAGTTTTCCTAAAATCGGAAAACGGTGAAGGTCAAAGGTCAAATTTTTCAATATTTGGAATTGCTAATGGAAAGATAGCGAAATATTATATATATTTTTGGGCCGATTTTGATGAAACTTGTGGAAAATATAACATAAAGTCCAGAATTTAAAATAACAGCACAAAAATTAAAATTAACCCTTAACAGCACTTGGGGTCAAAATGACTTTGTTTTTCGTGATTTTAAAAGTTCAGGGTCATTTTGACCCGTCTGCAAATTAGACGGTATGTAATTGCAAGTTATTATCAAGTTTTTGCTGTAAAATGGAACAAACAATTATAACAATTTTTTTAAGGGACTACTGCTAAGCGATGAGAAACTTGTTAGGCCAATTTGTGCATGATTCTAGTGCAATTTATACCATCACTTCTTGTAATGCCATTTGTATGCATTATGCGGATTTTTGCTGTTTTATTATCGAAACATGATAAAATTATGTTAATAGGGTTTAATGTATCCTTATGGTATCGAAAAAATTGTATGAAAGTTTTTCACATTCAGAAGTTTCAGAAAAACGTGCGGTAAATCTACACAGATTATGAAAAAAATCATTTTATTAGGATTTAATGTATCCTTATGGTACCTTAAAATTGTATGACATTTTTATACCCTTCACCTTCGTGAGAAGATTATAATAAGTTTGTCATTCGTTTGTAATTTCTACATTTTTCATTTCCGACTCTATATATTCTGGATCATTATAGATAGCGGAGTCGATTAAGGCATGTCCGTCTGTCTGTTGAAATCAATTTTCTGAAGACCAGATATCTTCGGGATCCAAATCTTCAATAATTCTGTCAGCTTTCGAGAAGTTTGCTATTTAAAATCAGCAAAATCGGTCCACAAATGGCTGAGATATGAGGAAAAACCAGGACAACCTCGATTTTTTACCTATTTTTTACGTATATCTGGATTACTAAGTCATTAATATAGACAATATGGATATCTAATGATAGATATTTCAAAGACCTTTGCATTATAATTATATTATATATTATAAGACCATTCATTGTAGGTCCAGCTTATGGAAATCGGGCAAAATATTTTTTAACCCGAATTTTTTTTTCACAAAAAAAAATTTAAAAAACAAATTTTTTTTTTTAAATTTAAAAAAAATTTTAAATTTTAAATAACATTTCCAAAAAATATTTTTAACAATATTAATATCATAGTAAGAATTGTGCTAAATTTCCCAATTCTTGATAATTTCACTGACATTTATTGACGGGGGATAAGCTAGTTCCTATGCGCATTTCACTGGTTTCTTGGGCCAGATCATCGGGAAACCTTTTCCCAAAAGGCTTTAGAAAAACTAAAGATATTATACAAATCAAGCCATAGAGTGAATCAGAATTACAGAAACTCAAGCTTTATTTGTAAAAATATCAAAGCTTAAACAAAACTCCTACAATAAACAGTGAGTTTATCTTTTCTTACATCCCCTCCCACAACAATAAATGTCAGTGAATTTATCAATAATTGGGAATTCAATTCTTACTATGAAAAACAATTTTTGTTTACCTAAAAATATTTAAATTTTGTATTTTGAAGTATAATTTGGTGAAAGGTATATAAGATTCGGCACAGCCGAATATAGCTCTCTTACTTGTTTACATTCCGAAGTTTCGGAAAAACGTGTGTTAGATCCATACCGTTTATGGGCTAACTAGTTTTCTTTGTAGTTTTTAATTCCCCGGATTCCCAACTAAAAATCCGATCATCAAGATGTGGTTGGAATTTATGTTTCCTTTTTACTGCAGAATGCTATTGATATAAAGTGTAATACAACTATTATAACTCAATTGCTTGCCACTGGACTCAAGGCTTGAAGTACTTCAACATGGATTCCAGTATAAATGCTTATTGGGAATATTGCTCTTCCATGTCTGGTCAGCAGTTCATTCATAGAACTCTAAATTCAAAAGTCTCAAAATGTGTTAAAATAATTAAGAAAAAAATCTCCCATTCGTTTCAATATTTTTTGTTATTTTTCAACTTTAGATATAAATAGGACCTTATATTCTAAAATTTTTCAGTTTTTGTGACTCAAAATTATTTGCTATTTTGTCAAAACCACAAATACTTAAGAAATAATAGTAAAATAATTTTTTGGATACCAAATTATTATAGGTTATCGATGTGAGAAAATTTTCATATTTGAATTTTAAATCGAAAATCCAAAAAGTTCAGAATAAGGTCCATCCTAGTGTGCATACAAGTATAACAAAAATAAAATAAAATTGTATGGTAATATTGTTGTTGGTTTGTCTGTATATGAATGTGTAGCTGTTTGTTTGTTTGACTGGTTGGTGGTTCCTTTTTAATTTTGTTGTTGCTGCTATTTTGTTTTCTCTATGGTTTTTGTTGCAATACTTTTGTTTTGTATTTCTGCTGTGGCAATTGTTGTTTCTTTACCAGCAACCATGCGTTTTTATCATAAAAAAATTAAAAATGTAAGTGTGTGAGAATGTGTAGGGACAATATGATTGTTCATGTGCATGTGTGAGAATTTATAAACAACTATAGTGTTTAACGAGGTTTACACAGTGGTGTTGACATAACAAGCAAAACACAAAAATTCATTCAACACACATACATACATATACATACATACTTCTATTATACAAATGCAAACCCTCATATTTATTTACCCACAAGGACATTCATATTTTGTAAATATGCATGAATACATAGAGAATTTTAAACAAATACACACACATACATACTCATCTACATACATATGTATGTATGTTTGTATGTGTGTAAATAAATTCATAAATGTTTATGTGTTCATATACATTTATATGTATGTGTGTGTTTGTGTTTGTTTGACATCCTGCAGTGTGTTAGTGTTTATTTGTATTTCTATACTTTTTGTATTGCATCATTTTAGGGGCATGCCTGGCTGCTTGGCTAATTATGAAATATTTCAATGTGTTTGCATGAGTTTTGTATATCTGTGTATGTAGGTATGTATTTATGTATTTATTTTTCCACCATATTTGTAATTTTGCTTTAATGCCATTTATTATTTATTAGTTGCCAATATGTTTGTGGGTTTGGGAAATTTTTGTTGCATTTTTATGAAGTTTTTGCATAATTTGCAGCATCTGTTAATGCTTTTAATTCCAAAGTGTTGAATTATAGTTGTGTAATGCGAGAACTGTGATAATTAATTGTAATTATTTTTCAATTGGATTAGATTTAGGGATATTTTTTTTTTTGGAATTAGAAAAAAAGCGTTTCATTATAATTAAATGATGTATTTGGGACTAAACCACAAACTTTGACCAAAAATCATTATTTTTTTTTTTATTTTTAATCTTCTAAATAATATTTGGTGTAGATATTTTCAAATGCAATAAAAATTAAAAGTTCTCTAAAATTTTTAAATTTGCTTTTATTTGCGGCCAGCTATTTGGGGAGAAAAACTTTTTTTATTGAATGAATTTTAAGTGCGATGGTGCCAAAACAAAAGCACCTAGGGGTATGGAAGTTAGTATTAATATTTCTAGTTTATATGAACAAATATATGTGGAAATACGTAGACCCGCCTCTGCGAACAGCCGCTGTTAATAATGTGATATGGCCGAAACAAAGTGGAAATAAAAATACAAAATTTGTTCTGAATATCTTCTAATAATAAAAATATAATTACTGGATAGTAACTCAGAAACAATTTTTCAACAAGATCGATCGAGAACTCTCTGAGTTATAGGGGGTCAAAATTTGACATTTTGCCCAAGCAGGTGTTTATTCTTATCCATGTATCTTATTACCTATTGTACTTAGCAAAATTTGTCCCAAATAGCTTAGATAGCTATTTCTTCAATCTTTCTAAAAAAAAATATTTAAAAAAAAATAAAAAAATTTTAATATTTTTTTTCCGAAATCAAAAACTTTTTTGACTTTTTTTAAAATGGGCCCTTTTTTTCTTAAAATAAAGCTGAGATATTTTTCTTGAAGACCTATTTGGTCTCGTAGTCGGATACGAGTTCGATATCTATAAAAAAAAATTAAAAACATGCAATTTTGACTTTATTTTGCAAAATCTAATTTTTTTTCCAAAATGGGCCTTTTTTTAAAAATTTTTTTTTACTCAAAAAAAGCTTGGTTCTATTCCTATAGGACCTATTTGGTCGCTTAGTGGGATGCGAGTGCGATATAATCAAAATTCATGTTTTGTTACTCAAGATATACAATTTTTGATTTTTTTTTTTGGTAAAATCAATTTTTTTTCCAAAAGGGGAAATATTCGAAAAATTAATTGAGAATCACAGGGAATTTAGCAAGCAATTTTGTCCCTAATTAGCTGACCGCCACTGTAGGTTCAAAGGAAAATACCTAAAGTATAATAGCTAATAATTTAAGAACTGTTGTTTAGATTTTATCATTTTTGATCTCATATTAACGATTTTTCATACGTAATATATAATAGATTTGCCCTTGAGCAAAGGATATCTCAAATAAATTATCTTCCATTATCAAAACATATTCCTTCATGTCCTTAATTTTTATATTTTGTTTCCATAAAAATTAGTTTATAGTTTTGGGAGAAACATGACGTTTTTTAAAAATATGGGTCGTACTTTTGGACCGAATGGACTCGAATTTTTTTTATTGGTTAGACAACTAAATTACGAATAACATACAAAAGATTTCAGAGCAATATGAATTATGGATCCAAAAACAAACGATTTTCAATTTAAATATTCAAAAAATAGTTTATTTTTGCTGTGACTTAATGCTTTTTTAATTAAAAAAAACTTTCTTTAAGAACATATAACAATTTTATAATTATCTGCAATATATATTTACGGAGAACATTCTGATATAAAAAAAATGTCCTATTCTTCGAATATGTCGCCCTTAACCTCTTCGGAATTCGACCCATTTTTTTTATCAAAAATTCAACTTTGGGCAACATGTTCTTAAATCCCAAAGTTGGGATCAGAAAACAAAAAGCAGCTATGAAAACCTTGATGTGTTTCCTATTTATCGCCGAAGTATTTTTCCAGCCCCGAAGGAAATGTGGACCCTATAGGCAAAATTGTAAAAAATACCATTTTTGGGATTTTCGCTCCAATTTTTAGGAATTGCGGGATTGCCTTTTGACAAGTTTTTCTACACCTTGTTATTTAGAATCACAAACATAAAAAACGTTAAAAATTTCGTAAATAAATAAGGATTTTATTACATATTACAAATTCATTGAGTTTCTAAAACTAAAATTTATATCAAAATTTTAATAGTATTGAAAATATTAGGAACAATTTGATCCACATTTATTCTGAGCTATATTTTTTTGTTTAGATAAGATAATTTATGCCACTTTATCACTCAATAAGAAAACACATGAACATATTAAGTTAAAAAAAAAACATTTCTGACTTGAGGAGAAATGGAAAAAAGTGAAATTCGACTGCTCCTTAAGCATTATTATTTTTGCGGAAAAAAACAGCCACTCAAATATAAATTAAGCTTCATAATACTATGGAAACTCTGCACCATCAATTTCAATGGTAGAAAAGTGGTTTACTGAATTTCGTTGTGGCTGTACAATCACGGAAGTTTCCAAACGTTCTGGACGCACAGTTGAGTTCCCTACACCCGAAAAAATTTAAAAAATAATCACGATATGGTGTTGGCCGATCGGAGGCGGAAAGTACAAGAGATTTTGGGTGGCATGGGCATCTCCTGTACCTCAGTGGTTTTAATTTTTAATGATCACTTGGGTATGAGAAAGCTTTCCGAAAGATGGTTGCCGCGTTTTCTCACAATCCGGTGCAAAAAAATGGCACACAAATGTGCAGTTTCCCTATTGCGCCCTATTCGGCGGAAAGATCAGATATTTTCCTTGAAGACCTATTTAGTCGCTTAGTGGGATGCGAGTGGGATATATAGCAAAATAAATGTTTTGTAACTCAAGATATATATTTTTTTTTTTTGGCAAAATCGGACTTTTTTTTCAAAATGGGCCTTTTTTTAAATTTTTTTTATAGCATACCATTAAAATTACTATCATAAAACTATTTAATTTAACCCTCAACAAATATGTTGTTTGACATAAAAAGAATATTGTTAATATTATTTTATTAATTGTTGGCCTCTTTTTATAACTCAATTTAATTGGAAATCAGTCATGTGTACAGAGATTAATTTCATTGGTCACTCTCAAAGGCTGCTCATAAAGTAATGAAAACAATAAAAATATTATTAAATACTCAAAGTAAATCTTTAAAAGTTAACAGCATGTTTATTATGGATTTGTTATTAATTTCTAATGTTGGCTATTGTCAAAGGGCATATAAATCATTTATTTAATGGCTTCTTTGTTTTTGTATGTGTGTGACCAAAAAAATAACACAAAAGCAAAAATTACAAACAAATACATATAGACGAATAAGTAATATATATCCCAGCAGTTAAGCAAGTAGTCAATGTGCTATTTGTAGTGTAGAGATAAGTCAATAAGTTACTTTATACACCCCAGGTGACCAAGCATGAAGTCAATTGTCATTTTAGTGTCTCTAAGTAATCTTGAGTGTAGTCACTTTAAACGTTTATTTTGTTCTGCACTTTAGAAAGTAGTTATTTTAACCAGCAGCAGTAATCTATTGGAGAGTTGTCCGAGGATGGCTTGTTTACAAGAAACCGGTTATTGCACTGACTGCTTGAGGTAAATTTGCACCAGCATATGTTAAAATATCAGTCTCACACAACTGCTGGGATACTATTTATACTTATATGTATATTTTTCAATGTTTAAGTATTTGTAATGAAATTTAATTTTGTTGAGAATGTGTTTACAAATAAATATATTGTTATATTGCCCCAAGGACACGTATTCAATTTATAGATTTTTGTTTTTAGTAAATAAAGTGCATAAAATCTCAAATATGGACAAACACTCTTTGACATACATACACAAACATATTAATTTTAACTCAAACATATAAACACATACAAATATTTACTTTTGTTACTTCTCGGCTGCTAAAAATACACGCAACAAAAATCTGTTACAGAAAAAGTCGCAAATTTTGAAATCTTTCAAACACACGTGTTTCTTTAATGTACGAGGGTTATATACAAATGAGAAAACCAGAATAAATATTTCATAAAATACTCAAATATTCAATAAATTTTCAATATATAACATGTGCAAAATTATCTATAGAAAATGCCGAATATTAAAAAAAACAAGTAAGGAAGTATGGTCGGTTGAGCCCGACGATATAATACCCTACACTAAGTAAAAGAGCAAAAACATTTTTCTTTTAAAATTTCAATAATTTAGTGATTGTGGAAGTGGGGGCTATGACCAATTATGGACCGATCACCATGAAATTAGGTCGTGTGATTTATGTCTATATGAGAGTTTACTATGTTGAATTTTGTGAGTATTCCAACATTTTTAAGCGATCTATGCACGTTAAAGTGATTTTCGGAAGCGGGTCTATATGGGAGCTATGACTAATTATGGACCGATCGTAACAAAATTTGGTGACATGAATTTTGTATATATAAAACTTATTTGGAGCGCAATTTGTGGAGATACATTTATAAATTAAACATTTATGACCGATAAAGTCCAATTTCGGAAGGACATTTGTATGGGGGCTAGATGAAATAATGGACCGATTTCAGCCAGTTTCAATAGGCTTGGTCCTTGGGCCGAAAAAATAATATGTACCAAATTTGATCGCTATATCTTCAAAATTGCGACCTGTACTCTGCGCACAAGGTTTACATGGACAGCCAACCAGACGGACGGACATCGTTTAATCGACTCAGAAAGTTATTCTAAGTCAATCGGTATACTTTAAGGTGGGTGTTAGACTAATATTTTTGGGCGTTACAAACATCTCCCCACTATGGTGGTTTAGGGTATAAACAACTTCGTAAAGAGAACTTGAACATTCACTAAAATGTAATTTCTAAACGGATAAAATTCCTCATGAGTAAAGAAGAGGAGTAGCTGATTTTAAGTTTTGAATTTGGACTTAAAAGATCAAGAGGGCTGAGGACTATCAAGGTGCCAATGTGGGTTACTTTGGGTACATGAAAAATTAAAAGCAATGGTGGTGCGCATCCGAAATGTCAAATTATCCATGACACTGGCGCATAAATCAGGCTGAATTCTCATAGATTTGCTACTGAAGAAAGCTCCAAAAGGAAAGGTCTAAGGGCATTAACTCGAATGATCACGATGGCCATCATTTCCACGTTAGTTGGCATGACTATGCCCCCAAACTGCAGAATGTTCAATGTGGCATAAGCTATGATGCATTTAGTGCAGTCCTGTTGAAACCACATGTCCAATTAAGGCCATAAAAAGTTGGTAATCATCGACACATAGCGCTCGAAGTTGACAGCGATGGCCTAGCTAACGTCGTTCTAAAAGAAATATGAACCGATGCACAAAGGTTGCAAAAATCAAAATTATGTGTGCCCCTAAAAAATATTGAATAAACCTCTTTTACAGTAAATTGTCCAACGATTTCAAAAAAGATAATCTTATTACAATCAGATTTGAAGATATAGCCCTTCAAAGTTGACTGATTTTAAGTTTTCAACAGGTAATTTGGTCCGCTTTCAGATACAATATATGGAAAACTATGTAACTGATAGTCATTATTTTAATAGATATATTATTAAGAAAAGAATAAACAAAAATTGTACTGTTTGCTTTGTATTTGTCCAGGTAAATCGATATTTACCAACTATCCATTTTTTTAAATATTTCTCAACTTTGATGGAAAATAAAAAAACTACAAATTTCTATATTTGCCATATTTTCAAAATAAGTTCTTTGATTATTCCTTTACCTAATCCAAAAATTTCTAGCTGCCAGTTCTTGTCCCATTTTTTGCTAGAGGTAAAATTTTGAAAAAAAAGACATGGTTTCAAAAATGACATATGACCGTGAAAATCCAACCAAAAAAAAAATATTTTTTTAATCTTTTCTGGAATAATTTTAAATCAAAAAAGCCTTTAAAAAGAAACATAAAAAATTAAAAAATTATTTTATTTTACTTCCCATAAAATTGATTTTTCCACAAATTTCAACTTTGCTAACCCATAAGTAGGCACCTGAAAGGCGTAGAACCATTTTCAAACACTCAGTTCATAGGCTGACCAATTATCTATCATATGCCTTTAAAATTTTTTGATTATTTCATTCGGTTCAAAAGTTATGATTTTTGCAACGAAAAAACTCGAATGGCGCCACTGTGCGATGATGCCGCCTGCCCAAAAGCCTCACCAAACAGTGACTTTTTCGGGATGCATTGGATCTCATATAGTTTGCTGTTGCCCCAAATTCAACAATTCGAAATGGGACTCATCACTGAAGATTAATGTAAATTAGGTTCAGTTTCCAACTGCTCCAATGCCTATTCAGCGAACACATGTCGTTGTCTATGGTCGTGTACCTTCAGTTCCAGGGTCAGTTGCATTTTGCACGTATGCAGGCACAAGTCATGACACAAAATTCAGGAAGTTGTGGTCTGCGAAAGACAGAGTTCTTGGGAGCGACACGAAATAAATTGCCTCGGGTTCTCCTGTACACTCTGACGGGCTGCTGCGATGTTTTCGGCAGATATTGCGTTTTGTTGTCTTATGGTAGAACGATTATAGCAACTGTAAAATGGGCAAAGAGAGCGGAACATTGCCCGAACAGAACATCCATTTTGATAAAACAATTTTATCATTTGTTCGTATTGTTGAAAGCTACAACCGTTGTAGGTGATTTGGCAGAACAATCTGAGAAAGTGACAGCTAGTTCGACAGATTTAGCTCCAACAATATGGCAGCTGTCAAGTGTTAAAGTGTTTCAGAAGTCCCTACTTCAAGACCCTTTATAATATAGCTCTTATAGTTTACGAGATATTCGCATTTGAGAAAGAAAATTAAACTTTGTTTACTTACCTTTACCATTTTTTGAAAGTTTTTTCGGAAACAATTTTCTATAAAAAGCTATCACATCCGACAAATTGTCTATAAAAATATTTGAAAAAAACTTTCTTTGCCATCCTTCCTACTTTCTGACATGCAACATAAATCACAAATAACTTACCCAGCTGTTAAGCAAGTAGTTAATGTATCCCCTACAGACAGTAATTGTCACTAACGTGTGACCACTTGGCTGACTACAGTTTATATATTTTGGGCCATTTGAGAGAGAAGACAATTGGTTACTTAATACATCCTAGGCAATCTAGCGTTTTGTCACTTAAGTGCCTCTAAGTAGTGTATAGTGTAGTTACTTTAAACGTTTATTTTATATTGTACTTTTTTGTGAGTAATTCGTACATACTGGTTTATTTAAATTGTGTTGATATGATTCTCATTCAGCTTATATTATTTTTGCTTAAGTATACACGCAGAGAAAAAATATAGTTGGGCATGGTTACTGTAACCATTTCAATATTGTTACAAGTTTTTTAACTATATTATAGTCACAGTAACCATTTACATGATTGTGGTAACCATAATATGGTTAACTTACGATTCACATGATTGTCTCAACCATATATATGGTTACAGTAAACATATATATGTTTGTGACAACCATTTATATGATAAAGGACTTATCATATTATGGTGCTCTCGGCTTAACGCTTATCATAATCTGAGAACAACATATTATGATAAAATTATTCATCATAAATATGGTTGCCACAAACATATATATGTTTACTATAACCATATATATGGTTGAGACAATCATGTGAATCGTAAGTTAACCATATTATGGTTACCACAATCATGTAAATGGTTACTGTGACTATAATATAGTTAAAAAACTTGTAACACTATATAAATGGTTACAGTAACCATGCCCAATTATATTTTTTCTCTGCGTGTAGTAAGATCCCATATAACCTAGGGTGAGGTCAGTTGTCACTTAAGTGTCTCTAAGTAACCTAGAGCGTAGTCAACTTAAACGTTTACTTTGTACTGTAGATATTTTAGCAACCAGAAATAATCTATTGGATAGTTGTCGGAGGAAGGTTTGTTTACAAGCAACTATCAGATTTCTTTTTAACTGACTAGAGGACAATTAGCACCCGTACATGTTAAAATAAATATTTATGTAGCTGATCAAGTATCCAGTGAATCCAATGCGTTTACTACTTTGGACCACCTATCAGACAGTCTCATTGTAATACAAAAGGGTCAACTGAGCCCAACTTAGGACATGCACGTGCTAAAATAACTAGTCATATAGCTAGTTATGTAACTAGTTGTTACCCTAAATTATAGGTCAAATCTGTAATGCGGGACTGTCTCCTAGAACTACTGGGTAGTTTTCTTATACCTATAGAATCATACAAACATAGAAATGACAAATAAAAAAATAATATTAAAACAAAAAGTGTTAAAATCTTTGATTTGTTTCACTTTGTTTTTACGTTTTCTTAATAAAAAGATTTATGATTTTTTTTTGCACATTTATATGGTTTCCATTACATGTCGTCTTTTGCAATATTTTGTTTTGTCCAGAAATAGAAAAAATACATAAATCTGTATTTTTGTCTTTTTTGATTTTGTAACAGATTTGTCTACTTTTGGTTTCTTAAATAAACACGTTCACATTCAGACCCAAACTCTCCTTCTCCCCCTCTCTCTCTCTGTCTTTTCCTTACCCCACACACATTTAATATTCCATGTACAACAATTGCCACATAGTGTTTTTGTCATCACTTTCATCTTCATCAGCAGCATCGTCACGTTGGATTGCTGGTCATTCTATTAGTAATTCTTTGGTTTGTTTTAGATTCTAGTTTTTTTGATCTCATATGTCATACATAAATGCAATACTATGTAGAATGAATGAATGAATGTATGTAGGATGTTAAGTGTGAAGATTTCTAGCTTTTTTTCTCATTTCTCGACTGTGTGTGTTTTGTTTTTAAATTGATTGATTAATAGAATTTCTACTGACGTTCGATTTTAAATGGAATTAGAGATTTTTTCCAGCTTTGAATTGAAAAGGAAATCAAAGAGCAGTAATATGAAGG
This sequence comes from Calliphora vicina, assembly GCF_958450345.1. Taxonomy (NCBI): domain Eukaryota; kingdom Metazoa; phylum Arthropoda; class Insecta; order Diptera; family Calliphoridae; genus Calliphora; species Calliphora vicina. Next base: position 12,994,580 of record NC_088783.1, on the reverse strand, counting down.
TTTAATACGAATTTGGAATACAGTTTACCAACTAAAACACTACAACACCTAATTTGAATAGAAATTGTAAATTTATAAGAGAAAAATTATTGTTAATTACTGATCTCCATAATTCCTAGATTATTTATAATAGGGTGTCTAGTAGTGTTATGATATTAACTGTTGTCTTTCGTACTTTGACAAAGTAAATATTAGTAGAAATATTAATGAAAGTTTATCTTTGGAATTAGAAGAAACATAAACCGTACTACTTTTAACTCAATTTCTGTTATTTTTTTACTTGCTTTTACCACATCTAAGCAAAATCTAATTTACTAGTTACATGTGAGTTAACTATATGTTTGTCTTTAAATTAGCAAAGGAAAAACATATGATAAACTTTATGAACTTATATTTATTATTATCAAAGCAAAGTGTAGATATTAATTAAAAATACCACAGACATATTTGCATGCATGAGGTTCAATCAAATAGGGAAGACGATTTTCTGAGGAAAACTTTAAAATCAAGAAAATTTTTTAAACAACAAAAATCTCCTCGTATTGGGATTATGACTTAAAAATGCGGGATTTACAATAGAAAGATTGAATAAATAATAACACTGTACTACAGTGAAATTTCTCTCACATTCTGGTGCTTGTTTAAGATTTCTATAGAAAATATCTAAGATATATTGTCGATATTAAAAGGATCAACGATTAAGGTATATTTTTGGTACTAAAAAGAGCCACAATTAAGGTACATTTTTGACATTAAAAAGACCTACGATTAAGGTACATTTTCGACATTAAAAAGACCCACGATTAAGGTACATTTTCGTTACTAAAAAGAGCCACGATTAAGATTCATTTTCGTTATTAAAAAAAGCCACGATTAACGTACATTTTCGATATTAAAAAGAGCCACGATTAAAGAAAATTTTTGACACTAAAAAGGACCACGATTATGGTACATTTTCGATACTAAAAAGAACCACGATTAAGGTACATTTTCGGTATTAAAAAGAGCCACGATTAAGGCACATTTTTGATACTAAAAAGACCCACAATTTTGACATTAAAAAGACCCACGATTAAAGAACTTTTTCGGAATTTAGGAGAGCCACAATTAAGGTATATTTCCGATATTAAAAAGAGCCACGATTAAGGTATATTTCCGATATTAAAGGAGGCACGATTAATATACATTTTCGATTAAAACCAGCTGCGATTAAAGTACATTTTCAACATTAAAATGAGTTATGATTAAGGTACATTTTTGTCAATAAAAGATTCGCGATGGAGGTACATTTTCGACATTAAAAGGAGCCATGATTAAAGTACATTTTCAGCATTAAAAAGAGCCACGATTTAGGTACATATCGACATTAAAGGCATCAACGATTACGGGTTATATTCCACTTTCAAAAGAGGTACATTTTATATATACAAAAATCCACACTTTAGATATATTTTCGATATTAAAAAGAGCATTTTTTAATGTACATTTCGACATGACATTAAAAAGATTAAGGTACAATTTCTACATTAAAAAATCTTTGATTAAGGTACATTTTACTTATTAAATAGAGCTGCCATAAAGTTACGCTTCTTCAATAGGCCGCCCGGCTTTGCCCGGTAGCATTTACTAATGTTAGTTCTTCAAGTTTCTCCCACATACAACTGTCTGTTCTTATTTATTAGCAAATAAAATATCTAAATTTGTACTGCATACTTTAGGGAGCTTTTTAATTGCAGTTGACTTGACTCAATTTTTTCCATGTTTTACCCGCAATTTTTGATTTTTTTTTCTTTACAAACCATCTCCTAATTTCGAATCGAATAAAAAAGAAATCAGCCAAATCGCTCCAGCCGTTCTCACGTGATGCCATTACATACATGAACCATTTCATTTTCTATATTATTGTGTAGCAAATGTTGACGCTTGTTTAAAATTCTGTAGAAAATGTTTAAGATTTCAGTAAGAAATGTATCGCTTTTTCAAGATCTCTACATAAACGTTTGTGGCTTCTCAAAGTGTTCTTTAGAAACTGTTGTCACTTGTTCAAGTTTCGTGTAGAACATCTATCGTTTGTTCATATTTTCTATAGAGAATTATCGCTTTTTCAAGTTTTCTATATCAAATTTTTACACTGGTTTAAGTTTTCCATACAAAATTAGTCTCTAGCTCAAGTTTTCTATAGACAATTGTTAAATTTTTCTAGTTTTCTATAGACAATTTTTCGATTGTTCAGGTTTTGTTTTGAAAAATATTTCGCTTTTTTCTATAACAAACTTTGACACTGTTTCAAGTTTTTATAGAGAAATTTTTCGCTTATTTAAGTTTTCCATAAGAATTTGAGTTGCTTATTCAAGTTTTATACTAAAACTTTTATCGGTTGTTGAATTTTGTATATAAGATTTTGTCGTTATTTCAAATTTTATAAAAAAAATTTTGTCGCTTGTACAAGTTCTATAAAAAACTTTTGTCTCTGGTTCTAGATTTCTTTATAAAATATGTTGCTTGTTCATGTTTTCTACACAAAATCTGTTGCCTGTTCAAGATTGTTATAGAATATTTGTCTCTTTCTATAGAAAATTTTTATTAGAAATTTATTCTGTAAAGGACATTTACTACCTATATTTTTTTTCAAATTTATAGTGAAAAAAAAATTTATGAAAAAAAATGTTTTTTGGTGAAGGTCCGACTTTCTATGGCTTTAAAATCAAAAATTGGTAAAAAATTTAGGTTGTCCTTATTTACTTATATCTCAGTCATTGGTGGGCAGATTTTCTTGATTTTAATTAGCAACCAAACCGGGTATATAGCGGATATAATGATGTATGAGTCATGTATGTAAGTTATTTGGGGGCTACGGAGAGTTGATTTCAACATAGAATTTTTCTAAAGAAATATTGCATATGCGCCAAATTTTCTATAGAAAACTTGAACATTTGCCAATTTTTTTAGCTGCTATGTTAATTTTATTCATTTAATCATCATACTATCTTTTTTTTAAAATATCTGTCTACTTTAAACTTAATTTTTTCTTCAAAAGATAAAAACCTTTTCCCTACTTATTACTTTAACTGTCAGACTAAACATCACTTAAAATGCAGCACAAAAACTGAGACCAGATTCTTGTAAATTGTATAATAATGCGAAAAACACTGAATAATGCATGATGAATATAAAACTAAAATGAAAATAAGTAAAAGAAATGCTTATTAATAAAGATGAATCTGTAACAAAATGCTTAAATTAGAAATTCCTGAAAAACTATTACAGAAAACGAAAAAAAAACAGTATTTGCATGCCAAATACATTTGAAAACTAATGAAAAGTTTTCTACTTTTTCTTTACAGACTATTTGAAGAACAACAAAAAAATGGTAAAAACTAAATAATACTTAAAGAAAAAAAAACAATAGTAATAATAACACTTTATTAGTTATATCTCTGCTGTTACTAGACAATTTTAATTTGTTTATGGGTTTTTGCCATGATAAGTTTAATAAAGCTTGGACAGATTAAATGGAAAAAGAAAATTTCTATAAAATTACTATTTTTACGACACTACTTTTAGCCGCATTAACATAAAACTGCTTAGCTGTCATTTTATAGCAACATTTTCCAAAAAAGAAATAGTTTTCTTTTCCCGTTTCACGCAACAACAACTACTGTTATTTTTCAAAAAGAAAACACGTTTAAAACCTTTACAAAGTTTTCAATTGAAACAGAAAAAAAATGTTGCTGGTAGATTTGAATTTTACTTTACCAAAAAATAGTTCAGGTAAGAAGAAAATTTTACTTAACGGAAATGAAAACCGCAAATACTGTAAATGTATGCTACGTTACGCTACGTAATGCCGGGTACTTTAAGCTAATTTTTTCTTTTTGTAAGCGGATGCATTTAACAAAGTATTATTTGTTTAAGTTTTAGTTGAAGTAGCAGTGTCATTGCAGCTGCTTACTTGTGATGGTAGGACAATAGTTACTTTTTAAGCACTATAGGTAGTAAATGTCCTTCACAGAATAAATTTCTATTAAAAATTTTGTAGAAAAATCTTCACCAACCAACAAAATTTCTGTAGAACACTTGAACAAACTGAAATTAAAAAATTTTAATAGAAACCTAGAACCAGCGACAAAAGTGTTTATATTGAATTTGAACAAAGCGATTTCAACAGAAAATTTGAAGAATCGAAAAATTGTCTATAGAAAACTTGAAAAATTTGAAATAATCTATAGAAAACATGAATTAGAGAAACATTTTCTATGGGCAAATTAAACCAGTGTTAAAATTTCATATAGAAGGCTTGAAAAAGCTACAGATTCTCTATAGAAAACATGAACAAGCGATAAATGTTGTACAGGAAACTTGAACAAATAACAATAATTTATAAAGAAGACTTTATCAAGCCACAAAAGTTTATGTAGAAATCATAAAAAACCGATACATTTTTTACTGAAATCTTGAATAAGCGTGAACATTTTCAACAGGAAACTGAAATGGTGCCCCCTTTTTAATATAGGAAATGTAACTTAACGTGGCCCTTTCTAGTGAAAGAGAACGTAGCTTGATGGGAGCTCTATTTACTTAATAAATAAGCGAAGATATTTTTATTGTAGAAATTGTACTTTAATTGTCAGTCTTTCTAGTGCAGAAATTTTACCTTAATCGTGGCTCTTATTAATGTCGAAAATGCACCTTAATCGTGGCTTTTTGTAATATCGAAAATTTACCTTAATCGTGACTCTTTTTAATATCGAAAATATACCTTAATCGTGGTTCTCTTAAATGCCGAAAAAGTGCCTTAATCGTGGCTCTTTTTAATACCGAAAATGTACCTTAATCGTGGCTCTTTTTAATACCGAAAATGTACCTTAATCGTGGCTCTTTTCAATGTCGAAAATGCATCATAATCATGGTCCTTTTTAATGTCAAAAAAGTATTTTAATCGTGGCTTGTTTTAATGTCGAAAATGTACCTTAATCGTGGCTCTTTTAAATGAAGAAACAGTACTTTAATCGTGGCTCTTTTAATGAAGAAAATGTATTTTAATCGTGGCCTTTTTTAATGAAGAAAAAGTACTTTAATCGTGGCTCTTTTTAATGAAAAAAATGTTCCTTAATCGTGTCTCTTTTTAATATCGTAAATGTACCATAATCGTGGTTCTTTTTAATACCAAAAATGTACCTTAATCGTGGCTCTTTCTAATACCAAAAATGTACCTTAATCGTGGCTTTTTTAATGAAGAAAAAGTACTTTTTAATGCCGAACACGTACTTTAATCGTGGCTCTTTTTAATGCCGAAAAAGTACCTTAATCGTGGCTCTTTTTAATGCCGAAAAAGTACCTTAATTGTGGCTCTTTTAATGAAGAAAATGTATTTTAATCGTGGCCTTTTTTATTGAAGAAAAAGTACTTTAATCGTGGCTCTTTTTCATGCCGAAAAAGTACCTTAATCGTGGCTCTTTTAATGAAGAAAATGTATTTTAATCGTGGCCTTTTTTATTGAATGCCAAAAAAGTACATTAATCGTGGTTCTTTTTAATACCGAAAATGTACTTTAATCGTGGCTCTTTTCAATGTCGAAAATGTACCATAATCGTGACTCTTTTAATGAAGTAAAAGTACTTTAATCGTGGCCTTTTTTAATGAAGAAAAAGTACTTTAATCGTGGCCTTTTTTAATGAAGAAAAATTACTTTAATCGTGGCTCTTTTTAATGAAGAAAAAGTACTTTAATCGTGGCCTTTTTTAATGAAGAAAAATTACTTTAATCGTGGCTCTTTTTAATAAAGAAAAGGGACTTTATTCGTGGAAAAAAAATAGGAAAAGTTTCGCTGTAGAACAGTGTTCTTATTTTTACGTAAACTATTTTGCATTTTTTTCTTTATTAACCCATTGTGCTTATTTAAGTATTTGTTATAAAAAATAAGGAAAAAATCTAATATTTACTTTTACTTTGATGAAGGTTTACTACTCAGCAGTGAAAACAATGTATGAGGATTAGTAAATTTAAGTGTATGTGCACATATTAGCACAAGTATGTATGTAAAAGAACTATAAAGAACTGTAAATAGGTAAGTTAAGTAAATTAATATAGTTTCGTCTCTAATTAAAAGTATAGCAACAACGGCAGCAAAAAAAAGAAAAACATTAAACTGAAAAAGCAAACGTTTATAAAGTAGATTTTTCTCATTTTTCTAGATTCCTTTGTTAAAAATTTCTAAAATAGTAAAAAGAAACTAAACTAAACAACACATCCGTAGCTGCTGTAAAATTACAAAATCAAACAGAAGGCGAGTGAACATTGTCATTGCTTTTAGCTTTTTAAAACTTAAATTAAGTTTAATACTTGTACGAGTTGTAATGTGAAAATATTTAAACTTGATAAAAACTTTGCTGCTTTTATCTCGAAATTTTTTATTAAAGTTTCCTTTTGCTTTGTGAAAAGTAACGAAAAACTTTTTGTTTGAAGTTGCAAAAAAAAAAAAAAACAAAGAGAAGAAAATTATGAGTTTTGTTAAGTCTCTCTGTCTTTAGACTGTGAGTTTAAGTTTTATATAGTTTTTTGTTTTGAGTTTAATTGTGGCAGAATTTATAGTTCATAGTTGTGCAAATAATAATGTTGCTGTTATTTGTTGTAATTAACTGGCAACTGTTTTCAAAGAAAAGCGACCTTCATGCTGAAGAACAATTAGATTTTTTTAAATGAATTAGCAAACGAGTGAGTGAATGAGTTTATTTGCTTTAGAGTTTAAATATGTAGTTAATTAAGTATTGTTGGCAATTTAAGATGGAGAAAAGCTCACTTAATATTAGAATTTCTAAATCATTAACATAAAAAAATTTAACATTATGAAGCTGGCTTGTTTTATTTCCTTTACATTATAAAATAGTGATGATAATTATAACTAGAATGAGCGAGCTAATCTTTGTCATCTATATCTTATACTCACAAAAGAAACAATTTTTAGTTAGGAGGTTTCAACATGTTTTCAGTACGAAACAATTCAATTCTTTATGAACTTTTTCTATCTCTCAACATGAGAGATTAAATTTACAATGATTTTTTTCTGTAATATTTATCATTGACAAAAAAACCCCTATTTATTGCATAGAAACCACCTTCTGTTTGCAAAGCAAAAAAACACAAGAAAGATTCATTGTTTTACGCCTTTTTTTAACAGACTAACAACTCTGTTGTAACTCATCAGAGAATATTGCACTTTATACTGTCACTTGCAGCTTAAACACAAACAAAAAAAAAACACAATTTTCCCTGAAGAAAATACAAAGCACTTCAAGTAACAAAATAGGTTACAAATCTAAAGAATACGGAAGGTATATAAAAAACTTTTCATATAAAGAAAAAAACAATAATTACTAAAGCTTTCAAAAACAGTTGCAAATAAATAAAACAAAAAGGCCTAAATCGAGAACCACATTTAAGTATTTCATTAATTTATTGCTCTTAAATAGAGTTTGAAAAAAAACATACAAAAATCTTAAAGATTGTCATATATTTCCGTGTACATATTTTGGAAATATTAAAAAGTTTGTTAAGAATTCAGAAAAGCTCCACAATTTATAAGATTTTTGTTCATCTTATTGGATTTTTTTTTTGGGCAAAAGTAGCAACCAGCATTATAAAATCTCTCATCTGTGATGCTCATAAAAATACACTTAAACACACTATTGTAAAAATCATGAACATTGTCGTGTTCTTTTTTGTTGGTCCAAAACAAACATCTACACCGTCTTCTAAGACCAAAAATAGCTTTTTTCCTTTTGTGAAGAGCATGTCTTGAAGATGAAACAATATTACACTAGTGAATATTTACAGTCACTTGAAGCACGAAATAAAAAAAGTGTTGATGACGGTTAAACTAATGTCTGTGTATTTATAGTGGTAAGAAAAATTCACAAGGCTGTTGTTTTTAGGGCCTTCATATCTATTTAATGTACAAAATGAACATTAATCGTGGCCCTTTTTAATATCGAATACGTGTCTTAATCGTGGCACTTTTTAGTATCGAAAATGTACCTTAATCGTGTCTCTTTTTGATATCGAAAGTGTACTATAATCGTGACTCTTCATGACATCGAAAGTGTACCTTAATCGTCACTCTTTTTAGTATCGACAATGTATCTTAATCATGGCTCTATTTAATATCGAAAATGTACCTTAATGGTGGCTCTATTTTATGTACGAAATGTACCTAATCGTGGCTGTATTTAATGTCAAAAATGTACCTTAATCGAGGAACTTTTTGATATCGAAAGTGTACTTTAATCGTGACTCTTTTTGATATCGAAAGTGTACTTTAATCGTGGCTCTTTTTAATATCGAAAATTTACCTTAATCGTGGCTCTATTTAATGTACAAAACGCACCTTAATCGTGGCTGTATTTGTTATCAAAAATTTACATTAAACGTGTCACTCTTTGATATCGAAAATGTATCTTAATCGTGGCTCTTTTTAGTATCGAAAATGTACCTTAATCGTGGCTCTATTTAATATCGAAAATATACCTTAATCGTGGCTATTTTTAATATCAAAAATATACCTTAGTCGTGGCTCTTTTTAATGTCGAAAATCTACTTTAATCGTGGCTCATTTTAATATTGAAAATATACCTTAATCGTGGCTCCTTTTAATATCGAAAATGTACCTTAATCGTGCCTGATTTTAATATCAAAAATATACCTTAGTCGTGGCTCTTTTTAATGTCGAAAATCTACTTTAATCGTGGCTCATTTTAATATTGAAAATATACCTTAATCGTGGCTCCTTTTAATATCGAAAATGTACCTTAATCGTGCCTGATTTTAATACCGAATATGTACCTTAATAGTGGTTCCTTTATATATAAAAATGTACCTTAATCGTGGCCCTTTTAATATCGAAAATGTACCTTAATCGTGCCTGATTTTAATATCGAATATGTACCTTAATGGTGGTTCCTTTTTATATTAAAATGTACCTTAATCGTGGCCCTTTTAATGTCTAAAATGTACCTTTATCGTTGCTTTTTTAATATCGAAAATGTACCTTAATCATGGCTGTACTTAATATCGAAAATTTACTTTAATCGTTGCCCTATTTAATGTCGACAAAGTATCTTAATTGTTGCTCCTTTTAATGTACAAAATGTACCTTAATCCTGGTTCATTTTAATCTTAAGCTTATTTAACAAGGCCTTTATAGCAGGGCCCTCCATAAAACACAATCTCCTCCATGTGTAAATATAAGTATGTATGTCTGCATTAAGATGCACTTTTTTATGTTAGCAAACGAAATTTTCCACTATTTCAGCAAAAGCACTGCTCTTGTGTAACTTGAGTGGTTAAAATAATAGAATGGAATAGAATGTAATGAAAAAAAATTACACTTACAAACAACTCAAGGAGCAAAGACACGAACACAAACACAAACAAAAAGCTAAGAAAAAAAATAAAGTAATGTGACGTTTTTATCATGTGATTTATGTGATTTTTTTTAAGAGAACTTTCTTTGAAGTTAACAGCACTATTTAGAAATTAAAGATTACGAGTACTTTAAGGTAATTTTTTATTTGCTCCTCCAAGAGCAAGACATAGAATTATGAGAAGGAATTAAAACATTTGTAGGTACTTTAAAAAGAAAACTCGCCATTAATTTGACAATTGCAAAGTGGTTTAGTGAGCCGGAAGTGGAATGGTTAGAAATTTATGGGTTTTGCGGAAAGTGGTAGTTAGTTAAAGGAGGTTAAAAAGGATTTTTTTTAAATTGCAGCCAATTTTTATTAATTGTGGACTTTTTAACAGCTTGACACAACAAAATTTTCATATTTAATTTTAATAGTTTGAGATATATTTCTTAACCATGGCTTTTCTTAAAGAAGAAGATTTTCTTAATCAAGGCATATTAAATAGTTAGATTCATCCTCATTATATTGTTCTTAAAAATCTATCTATCTATTTAAAGCAAAAAACGGACCTTAGTCGTAGCTCTTTTTAATGGAGAATATGTTCGTTAGTCGTGACTCTTTATGATGCAGTAAATGTACCTTAATCGTGGCTCCTTTTATTGTAGAAATGTAGCTCGATCATGCACATATTCTGCCGAATATTTTCCTAATAGAAAATATACCATAAACGTGGCTATTTTTAATGTGAAAATTTACCTTGATCTTGTACCTTTATATTGTACTAAACATAACTTAATAGTGACTCATTTTAAAGTACAAAATGTACCTCAATCGTGGCTCTATTTAATGTACAAAATGTAAATGTGCTTTAAAATGAGCCACGATTAAGGCTCATTTTAAAGCACTAAATTTATCTCAATCGTGGCCAATTTTAAAGTACAAAATTAACCTCAATTTTGGTTCATTTTAAAGTACAAAATGTACCTCAATCGTGTTTTTTTTATAAGTAAAAAATTTACCTCAATAGTGTCTCTTTTTAAAGTACTAAATTTATTTCAATCTTGGCCCTTTTTAAAGTGCTAAATCGCGATTATTTTTAAAGTACAAAATGTACATCAATCTTGACTCTTTTTAAAGTACTAAATGTTCCTCTATCTTCGCTCTTTTTAAAGTACTAAACGTACATCAGTATTTTTGAAGTACTAAATGTTCTTCAATCATGGCGCTTTTTAAAGTACGAAATGTTCCACCGGAATACTGTTTGAGCAGTTATAAATATGTTGATTAAGTGGCACAAATAACTTGTAAGTCAGGCTAATATGTCCCTAGTCCCCATACAAATATAATGCTCTTACTTGTTATTATTGAAAACGTTGCTTATCTTGACTCTTTTTAAAGTATTACAATAGTGGTTCTTTTTAATGCATAAAATGTACCTTTTTGGTGAAGAAAATGGACTTAAGTCATGCCATTTTTCAATGAAGAGTGTGTTTTTTTTTCTTGGACGACCAGCACTCAGGCGATGACCCCTACTCATGCAAAGCATTGTGTTGGAACTAGGAAAATAGGTTATGGGAGGGAGGATAGAGGGAGTAGTGTTTGTGGACATTTGATTTGAATTTTCCTATATTGAAAGTTACAGGAAAGACTTCAGGAGAAAGCTTATTCCACATACGGACAGTACGGCTAAAGAACGAATTGATGTGCCCTTGCCGAAGAGCGTGTGTTGCAGAAAAAACTATATTCTTCGGGAACAAGTTCCCTACTTTCAGCAGAGCACATACCATTATAGTATCGGTGGAACAGTGAAACACAACCCACATTGCGACGATATTCCAGTGAGTCAATAGAGCTGGATACCCTACTGTCACCGATGAACATCTTTGCCGCGGTTGAGTAACTCCAAAATAGACTTCGAAGCACCGGCCCACACATGAGAGTTGTATTCCATTTTAGGTCGGATATAAGTGGTGTAAATAGGAGATCAGATGGAGTGAAGTAATGCTTACACCGCACAGAGGGGCCAAACATACTAATTTTGCGGATTAATTGAAAAAACAAATTTCAAGTATCGTGAAAACTGAAAGTGCCAGCTTAAAGAGCACAAAATTCTACATCAGCAGGCAAAAAATTAAAGTGAAATATTAAAAGGTATTTTTATAGTCACGTGTTGAAATTACATATTGTGAGAAAAAAAACTAAAAAATTGATAAAAAAAAAATAAAAAATTACGCAAATAAATACTATTTGTGATAGGTAATTTAAAAAAATTAACAAATCTAATTATTCAACCATCAAGTTCAGGTATTTATTGATATATTTTGGTTAAATTTAAATTTTAATTATTTGTGGAATTGGCTTTGATATTAGTTTTTATATTGGAAGTTCAAAAAAAAATGGATTTTGTCAGTTCAAATGGACATAAAGTTATTAGCTGGGCTCAGCTGGGCACAGAATTTAATATAATTTAAAAGCCTGGACAGTTAGGCGTTGTTTCACAAAAAATTAGGTTGCGCATCGCTGCGCCTCATAAGTTATATGTAAATTAGTAAAAGCTTCACCCTTTAAGTCTACCATCAAAAAGCACTTTGCGATTCTGATAAACATTTTATTGCTGTTGTTGTTATTGTCATTGTTTTTTTTTTTGGTTTTATAAGAGATGTGCAAGTGTTGTGATTAATAATACGAGAGTCACGTGTGAGTCAGGCCTGGACGTGGCTATATTCTTGTATTATAATGAGATAAACAATAATAAACTTTTACCAATTACTTTTCTTTATTTCAGTTTTGTTTTCCATCCATTGATTTTCTAATCGTGAATGAATAGCACGCGGAATTTTAACAATTTAACTCTCATGCACTCACGCTTGTATATGCTTGTTTAAAAGTTTCTTTTTTGTGATTAATTCGAAGTTTTTTCTTGTGATTAATACGAAGTCATCCGATATAAGGCAATTTAGCTTAATAAAAAAATCATTTTAGTGAGCGCGATCGCGAGAATTTTAAAGTTTTAAATCGGGAGCCAGTTATCACTCATGTCTACATCTGTAGTTTTTATATTGTCTCATTTTAAATATTGTGTTATATATATTTCAATGCAGTGCATTTAAACTTTGCAGGAACCGAAGTCTTTTAGTGGCAGGTGTTTGGAAAGATCTCTATTATTCAACCTCCCATTACTAGTTAATATAATGATATCATCTTAAAAACAATATTTTAGTTTTTTTACCAATAACATGCATAAATTTAGTGTGTCTCACTGATGTAGTTCTATAGATATAGGAGAATTAATTATTCATTTGTATGGGGGGAACCCGATTCCACCCTCGTATACCGTTCCGATTTTGGTGGAACCTGCAGTTTGTTTTTAGAGTTACCCACAGCAAATTTAGTGTGCATAACTATTGTAGTTCTATAGATATAGCACAGTTAATAACTATTTTATATGGTGGGACTTGGGACTATGGACTTCCCCCTCCTATATCCCTAAAATTTTGTTACAATATGCGGATTGGTGTAAGGGCTACCCACGTAAAATTTTGCGAGCGTCGCTATTATTGTTGTCGAGATATTAATAAATCCGTAAAAAAGAGGCATTTGACCCCACTGTGCACCGTTTTAGAAAACCAAGGTACTTGAATGCTTCTTTCGACACTCGAAAAATGTGTTTTGTCCAGCGGACATCGCACTGAATACTCATGCCTAGAACATCAAGAGCTTCTGATTCCTTAATATTTACACCACCCATAAAAACAGATGGAGCAACATTGAGTCTTGCGTGTATTGAAATCGACTCTATTCGTACAACCCCATTCATAGATTGTCACAAGATCTTGGTTGAGCGTATCATTCATATTTTGCCTCATTGCCCCAATCAGGCTTGATCTATAATTGAATGCATATGAATAGCAAATGTTGCTGTCATCTGCAAAAGAGTAGATAGGGTTGGAAGTTTGACGTAGAAGGTCGTTTATAAAGATATGAAGTAGACGGCAAAGTTTTCCAAAAAAATCATAAACGATGGCTTCAAAAATTTAATTGTTCAGTAAAATGCCAATAGATGCCAATAAATTATGTTTTAAAGGCTATAGAAAAGGTGGTTAGTAAAGTGACCACTAAACCGCAAAGAGTTAATTGTGGTTATTTTCACTATGAAAAACGTACCTTAATCAAGGCTGTGTTTAAACCAGAATCAGCTACCGACATATGGCTCCTTTTAAAGCAGAAACTGAACCCTAGAGGTACATTTCTTAAAGTAGAAAATAAAGCTAAATGTTGCTCGTTTTAAAGCAGATTGTTCTTAAAGGTATCTCATTTTAAGGTGGAGAAAAAACTTTGAAAGCTAAAAATGTAAGTTAGTATTTTCGCATTAAAAATTTACTTGAATTGTAACTCTTTTTAAAGTAGAATTGAATAAAGTCATTGACACTTGTAATAAAAAGGAAGTAAATATCTACAAAATTTTTTATAACATAATTTAATATTGTTATTCTCTTCCTTATTTTTGTGTGGGGTTTAACACATTCATATCACTTGTTGTAGCTGCTGGTGTTGCTACTGTTGCCTTAGCTGTTGCTATTGCTGTCATTATTGTTAACAATACAACACTCTGCATGACATTTAATTCATCTTACTTTTTCCCCATTTTTTTTTTAAGAATTCATGATGATTTTAATATAAAATACTTAGAAAACCATATTAACTGTACATACATATGTATGCAGGCTGGTTCTTGTACATGTATCCTTTTCCGCACACACACACTTAAGCACACTTACTAATACACACACATGCACGCAAGCATTAACTTATCTTCCTTACAATATTATTTTAAGTTGCGTATGAACATTTTACTTCGCTCTACTGTTTGTTTCCTGCTCCTCTGTTTTTATCTTTTCCAATTCGTTAAACAAATTTTATTTTTATTTTTATTTTCTTCATCTTCATATCGTTATCGTGTTCAGCAATGTATTTAACAACAGAAATATTACATTTTTTACTTAAATTTCACACACAACCGAATATATACTTATTTTATAAATAAATTGTCTACACAATAAACCCAGTAGATCCTGGCATATCCTTAGTTATATCCTTTTTGCTTTCCGTTATGTTAACACTCATATGAGGTGTATTTCTTTCCTTTCAGAGATGGAATAATCGGGTTTGGAAGGGGCAAGTGTGAGAGTGTGGCAAGTTTGCAGTAAGTAAGAAGTGGTAGTCTCCTTAACCTTTTTATCCTTCATCTTAGTGTTATCATGATGAATTTTTTTGCTGTTGTTTTTGTTGCTGTATAATACATATTTTGTTGGTTTATTATTTCCGCTAGCTTTACATTTCACCTGTAATGTCAAGTAACTCACATACATATCTAAATACTTATGTATTTTATATAAATGTATTTTACACATGCACAATAGCATCCCTTTATCCTTACATGTTGGGTTGTGGGTAAGTATCTCTTTATCCCTTGTATTGCCACAGGTCCTTCTTTTTTGCTCGGTAACCAACTCCAAAGCTCCTTTTGTAGAGTAGGCAGCAGCGTGTGTGTTAGTGTTTGTTAGGCCTAAGGGCCTACCTACCGTATGAGTGCTTTGAGTATTTGTTATCAACACAATTTGTTCTCAGATAATACGGTATTATTTTCCAAAAATAAAAAAAACAAATAGTTAAATTTTATGTATTTTTTTGTTATTTTGTTTTATTTAAAGAGCCTCTTGCCTAACAAATCGTAGATTATATTATCTTAAATTACCATTTAAGTGGAAAATGGTTACGTATTTGAAAATGAAATGAAAATCAAATCATGTCTCACCTTTGTGCTTTCGAGGGACAGCTTATTGTAACTTAAAGGATTATTTAGATTTTATTTTTGTATTATTTTTTTCGTTTTTTGTCTATTTTAAATCCCATGACTATTATCAAATCTCAATGTTTTTTTTATCCAATTTTACAAAAATGAAGATTACTATTATTTTTGAGCAGGTTGAAAAATTCTAAATATGGTGTTTCAGTAGAGTGTTTGTGTAGTAGGTGGTGTTAAATTGGTGCTTTTATTTCTGAAAGGAAATTAGAAATTATCAGATTTGATTTATAGAAAATCCGCCTTTAAAGAGTTTTTATGCATTTAAAGTACCCTAATCATGGCTATTTTTAAAGCATAATTGATTCTCAAATTAAGATTAGTTTTATTCTAAGCTGAACAAGTACCATAATAGTACCAGAAACTAATCGTGCAGCTCCCATGCAAGAGGATTTTGATGATACAGCTGAATATGAACTTCAAACATTGCGTTTTCTAACTAGAAAATGTAATTATTCGCATTAATTTTTCTAAGCTGAAAATATTCCTTACTTCTAAGCACAAAATGAGCCTCAATCGAGTCTGAGAATGTTGCTTAATCAAAACGGAAAAAGTACCTTAACCATGGCTCCGTATTAAGCAGAAAATATACCATAATTATGGTTAGTTTTCAGTCAGAAATCTATTCATGTGATTTAATGGATTCTCAATATTGGTTCTTTTAAATAATGAATCTATTTAATAAGCATAGAAAATATTTCAATCACGGCTTTTTTATGTTTATGTTCGCGCCGAATCTTATACCCTTCACCAAATTATACTTCAAAATAAAAATTTCAAATATTTTTAGGTAAACAAAATTTATATTTTTTCCAAAGTTTTTGTTTTTATTTTTTTTAACAAAAATTTTTTCCACTTGTTATTTTAAATTTTTTTAATTTAAATTTTTTTAAATTTGAAAAAAAAAATTTTTGTTTTTTAAATTTTTTTTTGGAGAAAAAAAATTCTGGGTAAAAAATATTTTTTCCGATTTTTATTCATGGTAGGTACAACTTACTATGGTCTTATATACGTCGTTGCAAAGGTCTTTGAAATATCTATCATTAGATATCCATATTGTCTATATAATTGGTAGGCGTTCATATTATTGAGATTACGAACATTTTCGTGAATTTACACGTACACAACCCGAAAGTAAACAAAACACACATCAAGAGCGTAAAAAATGCAAATAACTCATTTAGTTGCAAACAATAGAGCGTAAAAATACAAATATTTCATTCTGTTGCTTGATGTTGTTGCGGATTTTTTATTTTTAATCTATACATGCACACAAACTACAATTTCTCTTTTTGCGCTTCCCTGGTCTATATTAATGTCTTAGTAATCCAGATATAGGTCAAAAATCGAGGTTGTCCTGGTTTTTTCCTCATATCTCAGCCATTTGTGGACCGATTTTGCTGATTTTAAAGAGGAAATTTCTCGAAAGCATGTCTGACAGAATTATTGAAGATTCTGACATTGACATGGCTTAATCGACTCCGCTATCTATAAGAATTCACAATATATATACTTTATAGAGTCGGAAAATTATATTGTGGAAATTACAAACGAAATGACAAACTTATATATACCTTTCTCACGAAGGTGAAGTGTATAAAAACGTATTTAATTGCAATTTATCTCTTTATAGTGAAAAAATGTTCCTTGATCGTGGCTCTTTTCATTATAGTAAATGTAAATTTAATTTATAAAATTTACTTTAATCGTGGTTCTTCTAAATGCTTAAAAGATACTTTAATCGAGGTTCTTTGTGAAGCTTAAAACGTACATTAATCGAGACTTTAGTCGTGGTTCTTTTTAAAGATTATACGGTACCATAATCGAGATTTTAATCCTGGTTATTTTTAAAGCTTAAAAAGTACATTTTTAAAGCTTAAAAGATACCTTAATCGAGACTTTAATTGTGGTTCTTTTCAAAGCTTAAAAGGTACCTTAATCGTGGTTCTTTGTAAAGTTTAAATGGTCTAATCCTGGTTCTTTTTAAAGCTTCAAAAGCACCTTAATCGAGACTTTAATTGTGGTTCTTTGTAAAGCTTAAAAAGTACCTTAATCGAGACTTTAGTCGTGGTTCTTTTTAATGATTAAACGGTACCATAATCGAGACTTTAATCCAGTTTCTTGTTAAAGCTTAAAAGGTACCTTAATCGAGTTTAGAAGGTACCTTAATCAAGGTTCTTTTTAAAGCTTAAAAGGTACCTAAATCGAAACTTTAATCGTGGCTCTTTTTAAAGCTTAGATGGTACCTTAATCGAGGTTATTTTTAAAGCATAAAAGGTACCTTAATCGGGTCTCTTTTTAAAGCTTAAAAGGTACCTTAATCGAGTTTCTTTTTAAAGCTTAAAAGGTATCTTAATCAAGGTTATTTTTAAAGCTTAAAAGGACCTTACTCTAAACTTTAAATGTGGCTCTTTTTAAAACTTAAAAGGTACCTTAATCGAGACTTTAATTATGGTTCTTTTTAAATCTTAAAAGGTACCGTAATCAAGGTTATTAATCGAGACTTTAGTCTTTGTTCATTTTAAATTCATTAGTTAGGCTGTTTTGGATAGTGAATTTTTCCTCAATTAGGACGCTTTTTTAGTAGAAACAAAACATTTGCTTACTATTGTCATTAGAAGAAAAAATAAAATGACAGCTATATTACACAGGCTTATTCAAACAATTAACTTTTTAACATTCAAAACATTGAATTCATTGGTCATCCGCCAGTTAAGCTATTAATGGGCGACCTATGAATTATTGTTGTTTCTGGTGAAATTCTTAGATGACTTAATTATGTCCGTCCATTTGTATGTTTGTGTAAATCATTCCTACTTCTGAAATACAAAATCGAAATTAATAGGATTCGCCTAGAATATGAGTCATAATCTAAAGCTGCCCTCAGCAAGTTCAGTACAATAAAAGTTATTGATTTTTGTATTTTTATTTTTTTTTTAAGTTGAACACAACAATAAAATACCAGAAATTTGGTCATGCTTGTGTATGCAAATGGCCATCCTTGTTGAAACGATTGAATTTTTGTAAATTGGGGCACCGCACGATGTTTTTATTTGTGATAAATGTGATAAATTCTTACTAAACCTATTAAATTGTGGCACAGTGTAATTTAATTGTGCCTTCTGCAAACACTGTTCTGCAGGTTTCAAATATTCTTTTTGTCTTTGTAATTATTTATTATTAATTTTGCATCTAATAAGCCAGTTATGTTAGCACTTGTAGCAAAATTGTCACTTTCTGAAATTCGTTTGTTATATGAATGTCCTTGAAGCTTTTAAAAGATCTAAATTAGTTCTTAAAAACAACAACAACACTTATATGTGCCTTTTAGTTTAATGTTTACAAAGGATTTTGATATTATTTTTTTTTTTAATTTTTCTTTCATTATTTTAGGCTTTGAGACACCATAAACACACATATTTATACTCATGCATATCTAAACACTAAAACTTTCTGCTTTAGTATTTGTACACATGTTTGAGTAGGCCTCTTTAAAAATGTATCTGTGCAAAGATATGTGTGTGAGTGTAAGTGTTTCAAATTGACAATTAGTTAATTACTTCATGTGCAATTTTCTTCATTATATTGTAACACACACACACTCCCACTCATACAACACTTTTTAATCAGAAAAGAAATGACTAGAGACACAAAAGAGTGAGTGAGTGGCAGCAACTAAGTGTAAAATGCTGGTTAAAAAAAAAACTACAACTACAAGTACATTTCTATTTGACGGCAATTTTAAACCTTCCCCATCCTCATTCTCCTGCTCCTCATCTTCTACTTTTTTCAAAGACAAGAAAATGAGAAAAAAAACCATATAACAAACATGTCATTATGTCCTTTTTAACATGTGTGGCAAATTGTTTATACAAACAGACGACAAAAGGAAAGTGTAATACAAGATCATAATGAGAAAAAAACCACCTCAATGAATTAAATGCAAAAGAGATAATTGTTGCAACAAATTGTTGAAAAAAATAGAAATAAAAACAATAATAGAAAAACAAAGAATTAATTTGTTTGGATAAAGGGAAAATGTTAAAACAACTTACCACATCAATTATCTGCATTAAAGTTAGACCGAAACTTAATTGTAGTGGATCGGATTCATTAACAACGGGTCGCTCTAAACTGTTGTAATTATCTAAAAGAGCATGTAGTAAACGTTTTTCATGAGGTCCTGCTGTTGAAACTGTAATTACAAAAGAAATGTTTAAGTGTTAGTTTTGTATCTAAATTTGAATGTGTAACAAGTAAAAGATAAATTTTAAAATTAATTAAAATAACATTTCAATTATTCAATTGCAACGAATGGTTTATGACAGGTATTTATATTTAATCGATTACACAGGGCAACCAAATTGAAAAAATTTTAGAGGCTTTTTAAACCACTACACAATTTTGATGTATTGTGGTTGCAGTAGTTTAAATTCAATGGAGAGGTTTTTTTTTTTAAAAATTTTTAAGTAAAATTGTGAATTTTTTTAGACGATTCTCCATATAATTAATGATAACTTAAGTCTGATATTATTAAAATATACTTAGAAAAATGGAGATTTACATAACCTTTAATCCATTTATATATTGCGTTTTAATTGGCTCAGTTCTTTCGAAACGCAATATATGCATGAAAATTTGTACATAGCATGGGAAAAACGTTTTCAAAATTCAATCAATCGAAAGCAGAACACTAACTACTTAATTATATGTATATCAAACAAAAAACTAAAATTTTGTTAAAATAAGCGAATTCACTTAATTGTGAATAAATTCGAAAAGAATTAACCTATTTTTATGACTGATATTTCATTTTGTTGCCATTATATGTGGCTTTGCGATGAAGCCATAAATTTGAACTATTTGTGCCGTTTTCGATTTTTCATGATTTTTTAAAACAAAAAAAATTTCTATTTTCATGTAAAAAAAATATTTTTTTGCATAACAAATTGAAGCAAAAAAATATTTTTTTTACATGAAAATAGAAATTTTTTTTGTTTTAAAAAATCATGAAAAATCGAAAACATTAGAAATTGTTCAGCTTTATTTCTCTGTCGCAAAGCCACATATAATGGCAACAAAATGAGATATCAATGATATAAATCGATTAATTCTTTTCGAATTTATTCACAATTAAGTGAATTCGCTCATTCGCTCATTTTCACATTTAAATTTTTGTTTTTTATTAAATATACATAAAATTGATTAGTTATGTTCTTCTTTAGATTGATTGAATTTTGAAAACGTTTTTCCCATGCTATGTACAAATTTTCATGCATATATTGCATTTCAATCGGCTCAGTAGTTTTAGATCTATAATAATAAATTAAAGCAAAAAATATATTTTTTACGTGAAAATAGCTAATTTTTTTGTTTTAAAAAAATCATGAAAAATCGAAAGCGACTGAAATTGTTCAGGTTCATTCCTTTACCGCAAAGCCACATGTAATAGAAACAAATTGATATGGATATGGATCATAAAAATCGATTGATTATTTTGGAATTTAATTGCAATTAAGTGAATTCGCTCATTTTCACAAAATTTTAGTTTTTTGTTTGATATACATAAAATTGAGTAGTTAATGTTCTTCTTTCGACTGTTTGAATTTTGAAAACATTTTCTCTATGCTATTTACAAATTTTCACGTCTATATTGCGTTTAAATCGGATTAGTAGTTTCAGAGTTATTATAACGAATTTGAGCAAAAAATATATTTTTTACGTGAAAACAGCATTTTTTTTTGTTTTAAAAAAATCATGAAAAATCGAAAGCGGCAGAAATTGTTCAGATTTATTATTTTATCGCAAAGCCACATGTAATAGTAACAATATGAGATATCGATCATTAAAATCTGTAGATTATTTTCGAATTTATTCCCAATTAAGTGAATTCGCTCATACTTACAAATGTAAATTTAAAATTTTCTAAATTTATTTTAATAATATCGTTTTTGAGTTATCACTGGTTAAACCTTTAAAGAATTCCTAATTTTACTTAAACATTTTTTTAAAAAATTCTCTCGATAGAATTTCAAATTTGGACCATATTTCTGTGGTGGTTTGGAAAAACTAAATTTTTTTAAAACATGAGAAAAATACATTTAAAGTTTTAGACATATTTCACTACTTATTTAATATGAATTTATTTTATTACGCATGCGCATTAAACAAAACATAATTTTAAATAATGTTGAAGATTTCTGGTTCAATTGAGCTCATCTTTGGACATTAGAACCGAAAATCGAAAATAATTGTAAAAAAAATTTTTTTTATTTATTTTTATATTTTACGGAATTAAGACAACTTTAGTAATCATTTGTGGTAAATCATTGACTATTTGACTCAATACGTTAATTTATCCGTTTTTTTTACGACATAATGGAGTTACTCAGTTTTTTCAAAAAAAATAATTTTTCCTTTTATTCTTCGATGCTTTTCTTGTTTTAGGTTCAAAATTTGAACCCAACAACCAGAATTTGTTCTATTTCGCTCTTTCTCTCTTAGTTTTCGAAACGACGTCATTTTAAACTTAAAATTTTTCAGTTTTTTAAGAAAATATGGAGTTACCTTGATTTTTCAAAAAATGCATGGAGTTATCAAATTTTTAAATGGAAAAAAAATACTTTTAAATGAGAAACTATATCAAAATTTCGATCTGACAGAGTGATAGTAAATGAAACGTACTTTCTATTTTTGGTGTTATCTTAATTTTCGCAAAAAGTGGTAGTTTTTCCAAACGACCACAGATTTGTACTTAGGTAGCCATATAGTGGTCATTGCAGCCTTTTTTTGCTGTTGACCTGTTTTATTCTACATTTTTTCTTAATTTATGTCTGCTTTCTAACTATTGCTGTTCCAACTAATCGCTTTAAAGCAGCACCTCATCATCAGTCATAGATGCTGATAATTGGCCGTAATTAAAACAGAACACTTAAATTTATAATGAGCCATTCTAAAGGAAGAAAGCACTTTGTTCTGCAAACTCCCAGCCATTGCTAGCCATTCTATTCACTATTGGAATAAATTGCTATATTTAAATAATTTAAATTCATTTACAACGACTACTTGTAAAGAAGTAAAATGTTTTACCGGTCCTGTTATATCTTCCGTAGCGAGATTAATTTCTTTTACTGTCTATAATCATTTCGTTTCTGTTGCTACAGCTTCTTCTTATAGTTTTTCATCAAATGCCTTGTAATTAAGAGCATTCCAGTTAAATGTCTTTCATTTTATGTACTTTAGCAGGCAATTTTATTTCTTATTTTATATACAACAGAGATACTTTAAGAAATTATATGACTTTGATCTGTGGCGAAGGTTTTTGTTAATTGTTTAAGTAGATATTTTTACTTTTCAATGTCTACACCCAGAGAAAAAATATAGTTGGACATGTTTACAATATTATTGTCACTGTAATTATGTATATGATTACGGTAACTATAAATATATATTTATGGCAATCGTGTTCATGATGAATGATTAATCATAATATGTTGTTCTCAGGATATGTTAACCATAATCCTAGTCCAACACCATTGCCACAAACATGTACATAATTACTACAACCATATATTTGATTTCTACAATGATGTGAATGGTAACTCAAACATATTATGATTACCGCAATCATATACATAATTACACTGACCATAATATTGTTAAAAAACTTTTATAAATTTTGAAATGGTATATTTTTCATCAAATTAACCGGTCTCTCACAGAAATATTTTTTTTTATCCACATTTGTCTATATTTAAAAAGAATATCGAGAATAAAGGGTATCTAAAAGTTCGCCACCACCGATTGTATTTCCCTTAATTGTTTTTTAAATGTCAATGTTGATTAGGTCTCTTAAAGGGATGTTTGATAATGCAGTCTGGCAGTTGCAGAAAATTTCCATAAATACATAAGCTTAAATGCATAAATAATAATTTTTGCCATTTGTGGCTGCTGAGATGCTTAAGATAAGTGGTTTTGCATTTGTTTTCAGTTCTATTTTCTATTTTCTAGAACATAAAATATAAATATTATTTTTTGTAAATTGAAAACTTTGTTGATGTAATTATCTCAACAGACTACTTAAGAATGCTTTGGAATTCATATTTAAAGTAAAAATAAATTAAATTAAGTAGTTTAAATAATGAGTCAGTGTCTTTAAATATATATTGATAAATATTTCCTTGAGTTTCAACTAATTTCAGAAAATATTGAATTTATGTTTTGTTTCATACATAACTATTTTTATACTACAGCAATCTTGTTGATTTTCAATACCGAGCTAGTTAAGTTAATGATTAATACACTATGTAAATCTCATTTCTTTTGTTTTTTTATTTTGAAAGTTAAAGTGTTTTACACACACGTTCTATCAGTATGAACAGGTGAAAATAGCTAAGATCATTTAGAGTTGGTATACATACATTTATACTTTGTGGAACCTTAGATAAATATTAAACAGTTGTAACTTGAAATCAAAACCTGATCATTTACACCATATTACTCTGAATTATATGTCGTTTAATTTCTAAGCTTTAACAGCAATTGAAAAGCAAATACCATGATAAAATAATCTTTCTTTTACTATTTACTTCATTAGAAGCCTGTAATAGTTTTGAAATATTGAATTAAAAAAAAATTAGTTGGAAATACAAAAACATTAAAACCAACAAACATATCGAGCCCTTGCGCCAAATTATCGTAAGCGACATTTTAAAAATTTTTTTTATAGCAAAAATTAAAATTTTATGGACCGACTGATGTTTTAGCGTTCTCAGAATATCAAAGTTGTTAATAACTTCAAAATTATAGGGGGCAAGATTTTATCGTAAGTCAATGTATACATTTTACAGTAAACGAAATTTATCGTAAGCGACACACAGTGGGATAGAAAAAAAGTAGGACACCTCGGGTATATTACATTTTTAAAATTATCCTATTTCTTCGTTTGTGTTCCGATTTCAAAAAAATTACACACATAACATTTTTTCATCGAGTGCTACAAAAAACCTAGTCGTAGCTATCAATTGGCTCTTATAGCTTAGGAGATATTCGCATTCGAACATTAAATTTTCAAAATTTTTAACGAACCTACTTCAGTTTTCTGATAACAGCGTATCCAAATATTTTCCGATTTTCTCCAGTTTTCCTTCATTGGACTAGCAACATACGTATGTGTCAAATAAGAAAAGAACTGTTTAAAAATAGCGACTAAGTCCAAAGTTAAATGCTAATTTTTTGGGAAAAAATAACTTTTTTTCTTTTTAAGTTATCGCAAAAAATTTCTAAGAGGATGTATAAGGAATTTATACTTTCTGAAAGCTTAGCTTTTAATGAAATATTTTGAATGAAAAAAAAATTAAAAATTTTTTTAACCGAGGGGACCAGTTCCATTCAAAAACCACCTATTTTTTTATGTAAAATTAAACGTTTTTAAAATATAATAACCGATTTTAGATGGCCCAATATGCTTTTAATTATTTTGTAAAGAATTCCGATAACTCCGACCCTGGTATGGATATTATAGCCAAAAAACTAAAAATTTCCATTTTTGGTATTTTTCAACACTTTTTTGGGAATTGCGGGATTGCGGATAATAAATTTCAAAATTCGTTTTTATTTTTCCATTTTAAATAGAAAATTTTACATAACTATGCAATTTTATTAAAAACTATCCATAAATAAATATTTTATTTCAATAAAAAATATTTTTTGTCATATTTTTCAATAAAGTATTCCATGAATTTTTAATTGTGAAAAGTTATAAATATTTTTGAAAAATAGACAAATAGCTTGAACGAAATTATAATATATCGCATCATAAAATTTTTAATTCTATGTATAAATTTCAAAATAATCGAAAAAACCTTCTCCTGTAAAATTTGTGTTTTGTCGCTTACGACAATTTTCAGCTAAGGGCTCGATATCTCACATATATGCCTAAATGTCCTGTGGTTTTGTCAACAGAAAATTACATTTCTTGACAAACAATGCTCTTATCATTAAATCTTTCTGTAAAGAAACGATTTTTGTTTTACAAGCTAAATATGTATGAGGTATAAGCTAAAATGTTTGTTTTAAATGTTTAAGTTTAAATGTAACTATAAATAAAAGGTTATTTTGTTTAGAATACTGTGCTGTTTAGACACTTTGTCTAAACAATGAATTAAGGATTATAAGGTTGAAAGATGTCATCACGTCAAACGCTCAAAAAAAAAAACAAAATACGAAAAATAGTAAAGATTCCCAATGACAGGTGTTGTTTTGGCATAAATAGTTTAACAAAAGTAACACTAAGATTTATATTACGGCGGTCAACAAAGAAAACAACAATTTCTGTTGCCGAGATACCGATAGTGGTTTTGCAAAACTTCCCAACCACTTAATTGTAAATACTTTTATACAGTTTTTCATGACTGGTCGCATATTCTGGGCGTTTTCGGCCAATGCTCGTTTCAGACGAATCAGTTGCGTTCAGTACAGTTTCCCTGTGATGGTCTGGTCAGATTTCAGGCAGCTCCTAATAGACCCTTTTGCTTCCACCAATTACCAATTAGAGAATAACCTTAGTATCATGGATATTTGGCTTAGGTGTCGATTCGTTGAAACGTTGAAACCGGAACACATTCACCATTCGAATGCCCATTGATTAGCCACTGCAAACTAAATTATTTAATCTTCGTGTGAATTCGATTAGCTTCTATGTCTAAAGGAATATCAAGTAGGTAACAGTAGCAGCTTTTGGAATGTTTATAGCATTCAGTAAGACAGATGGCTCCTCTTGATTGCCAATGTAATGTGATCCAAGTACAATTTCCTGTGGAAAGCTAGTTTAAGTCACAAAATTATCCGTTAAAAAGTTGCTGTATTTTTATGTTTAGTATTTGTAAAACTTTTTCTGCTAAATTTCCGCGATCCTCTACCAAGGGACATCAACGTATTTATCTATTTATAACATTAACTCAATATCAGCATTTCTTTTGAATTTCCACACTTTACGAATTTATTCCTTAATCAATCATCAACCGACACTAAATTCGAATAGTATTTCATTTCATCGTCGCATAAAGTTGTTGCTTACATATGGTTGAATTGAAAGATATTGAATATCATAAACTGAATTTTGTATCAAAGTTTATTCTTCAAGACTCTGTTTTGATTACACGGTGTTACAGAAGTTATTCTAAAAAAACCGTTTTCAGTGATGTTCGTCAACTTATTGACCTGTAGCTTAGTCAGTTTTTATCCGACTTTAAATTTTTTAACGGGTTTGGAAAGAAAACTGATTACGCTTTAAAATGACGTGAATTTTTTGATACATTTGTAAGTTATAAGTATTGTTTTTCTTAAGAATATCTAAAAGAAAAACAAAATTTATCAACTTTTTTGATTTTAGTCGCTTTTCTTTGCTTATTTTGATATGAAAGTTTATAAAACTTTATACCAACATATATAGGAAATTTAGTTCTTAATAAAACATGGTTTTAATTATTCAAGTCGGATTAAAATTGTAAAAGTTTTTCAACTTTTAATTAACACCATTTTTAGTATTTTCTCAGCCAGCGCATATGAATAAAAAAAACAAAAAACTGTAGAAAAAAAAATATTTGTAAAATTTTGAATTTACAAGGTAAATTTTTTCGAACTTTTTTCAAAAAAGTTTAATAACTTTTGCAAATATAAACCGATTTTATATAGAAAAAAATTAAATTAACTATTGTTGAATATGAAAAATTATGAAAAAAATAAAAAATAAAGCGAAACTTTTTATAAAAACTTACGCAATTTTTTCGATATACATTTGATGCATACAGTTTATGAAAGCTTAATTTTTTGTCAAGTCCATTTGTGAGTTAGAGGTACATTTGTGAGTTAGAGGTAAAATATCTCCAAATTTTGAGGGTGTTTCAAAATCTTTGAAAACGGTTTTAGTATGTCCTCACCTAGGCCTACAACCCCCATTAGGTCGCTTTTCAAGTTCTGACAAATGGTGTCATTTTGTAGCAGAGTGTTATTATTACAATTGTACCAATTTATTTAGATTATTGTATCTCACATATTAAGAAACTTTCCCATGTGTTACGCCACTAATACAAAATGAAAATAAATTAAATTGTATGTGATTCAATCTTAAAACAAAGAATTATCTTCAAATTACACACGTCTTAGTTTAAAATTATTATAAGCCTAAAAGTATACATTAGTTTTTATATCCTTCTCTAACTTCCCTACGAGAAAAATGAGGTGTAGTTAAATTTGGTTCTACAGTTTGTTGACCAAGTAAACAATTTACTGAAAATTTAAACTGGTTTCTAATAATTTCTTTATTGTAATTGATTCAATATTAATTTTAATCTCAAAAACGAAATTCTTAAATGTCTTCTACTACAATTTCCAACATTATTTGAAGTATATGTAAGTAGTAATAAAAGTAATTGAATTATACCCATAGGGAAAATGATCAGAAATGATTGTTTAGTTACAATTCATGAGGTTATAGCAACATACATAAGACTGCGTGACATTTCTGAACTTTATGGCCTCAATGACAAGCGTTTAAATAAATTTGTATGGAAAATATTCAAGTTTTAAACCTCTTCCTAGTGTTCTTCAAAAAAATTGAGTTCATTTCGAAATGTGCCCTCAATAATTTTTTTTCTAAAAAGCTGATTTTTTGGGTCCAATCAAATACAGCCGCTCTAATGCATATACAAATCTTTGTTGTTTATTTTATAAAACCTTTGAATCTTTTTTAATGTAGGGTTCCCAACATTCGTTTTACCAGTACTAAGACATTACATTTGTTTTCCTGTTTCTAATGGCCTTATTGCTTTTCAGGACTCCTTAAGATTTAAGATTATTTGGTTGGAAAATTGTATTAAAAAAAATAAAACCGAATTGAATAAATTGGATTGTAAATTGTTTATCGTGAAACATAAAATCTTGTAGCTGTTGCCTGACATCTTATTACAATCTAAGAAATTACATGTTCCTCTCTATAGTGTTGCGGTTGGCTGGTTGGCTTTCTGTCTCTCTAACAGTCTTTCTATTTGGTTTTTGACTTTTTCCTTTCGGTTTGTGTAAGTAATTTCCGCTAAAGATTAAATCACCATCACAAACCAACCAACCACCCACACACCTATTCACCATCATCATCAAAGCAACAATGTTGAAAACCTTAAAATAAGCAAAGCCATTCATTGTTTGGTAAATTCTGTAGCTCAGCCAACGGTAAACCACCAAAGAGACCATAACTTTATTGCTTTAAGATGTTGATGCTTAACACACAAACAAGTATGTACTATTTACACTTTTTCATTTATATATTTAGAAAATTTATTTAGAAAGATAAAAAACGCACACACATATGCAACACATTTAAAATATTTAATTTCAATGGCGTTTAAGGGAGAGTGTGTTTTTGTGTTTGTGGTTGTTTCTGAGTGTAAGTGTTGTAAACAGTTATAAAATAAATTTGATCAAACCATACAATATGACTCTGGAGAATTCCTAGTACTAAGGAGTGAGATCGAAAAATTCTTAACACACGTTTTTCATTACATTTTTTAACCCAAGTATTATTTGAATTTTTTTTTGATCAAGTTACCTTTGAAAAACATGTCAGTTATTATGTGTAATGTCAATTATATTAATTTTTTTGTTAATCTGATTAAAATGAGTGACCAGAAAAAAGTGCGTACTGAAATTATTAAATATTTTCAACAAAACCCAACTTGGTCTTACAAAAAGTTGGCCAAGCATACAAAGGTCTGCCGTCAAACTGTTTCCAATGTTATTAAACAGTACCGGGAGAACTTGTCAGTTGATAGAAAACCTGGTTCAGGTAGAAGGAATGGTCCACATGATGTTTCTAAAGCCAAAAAAATAGAACGCATTTTCAAAAGAGCTCCCAACACATCCGGTAGGAAAGCAGCCCGGTTAGCTCAGTGCTCGGACTATTTGGTACGAAAAGTTAAAGCTAATGCAGGTTTAAAAACATACAAGGCTCAAAAAGTTCCTGACAGGAACGCTACTAAAAATTTAGAGGCCAAAAACAGAGCACGGAAATTGAAGTCAAGTTTTATAAAAAAATATTCTTGCTGCATAATGGATGACGAAACGTATGTTCTGGCAGATTTTTCGCAACTTCCAGGTCAAAAATTTTATGTTGCTGATGCTCGAGGGAATGTTGAAGAAAAGTTTAGGACCCAAAAGCAGACAAAATTTCCCAGAAAGTTCTTGGTATGGCAAGCAATATGCAGTTGCGGCAAAAGAAGCCACTCATTTGTTACAACGGGCTCTATAAATACCGAAATTTACATCAAGGAATGTTTACAAAAAAGGCTGCTTCCATTCATAAGACTTCATAATGTGTCCACTTATTTTTGGCCTGACTTGGCATCCTGTCACTATGGCAAACAAGCCCTTGAGTGGTACAAGAACAATAATGTGGTATTTGTACCAAGAGAGGCAAATCCTCCAAACTGCCCGGAGCTAAGGCCAGTGGAGAGATATTGGGCTCTTGTTAAAAGAGAATTGAAGAGTACAAAAAAGGTGTCCAAAAGTGTGGTAGATTTTAAACGGAGATGGACTACATGTTCGAGCAAAGTGACAGAAAGCACTATAAAAACGTTAATGGAAGGGTTTCCGAAAAAGGTTCAAAATTTCATCACTAGTGATTAAAACTATAAAAATAATTTTTTTTGTAAATTGTAATAATAATTTCAATCAAATTAAAAAAAAATTAAAGCTGTAAGTTTAGTGGTTTCTTTTTTATAAACATATATGTATGTTAAGAATTTTTCGATCTCACTCCTTACTACAACTATATTTGGGATTTTAGTATAAAAAACAGTGGTTTAAAATGTCTTCCATATGGAGAATTCCACGATAATGACTACCACGACTGAAAACCCAAAAACCCTTGAAACTTTTTTTTAAAGATGATTTGAATAGGAGAAAACACTTAAATATTACTATGTGTAAGTATTTAGAGCTTATTACAACATTTTATTGGCAAAAATAATAGTTGAAACTGACTATAATTAATTTTTTAATTTAATTGGCGTATAGTGTGAAATGAATTTGACTCTGATTGTTTATTTGCTATTATAAAATTGTTTATTGAAACCGAATGTATATTTTCTATTAATTTTTTTAGTTTTTGTAAACATATATTTACAGAATATATATTGTTTTACTATAAGAGAAAAATCTGTCTCGTACGGTATGTCGCGTACGATATTAAATTTTATTTATTATAAAATCATCCAATGATTGTTTTTATTCAAATATGACGGGTTGTAAAGGAAAAATATTTCGTTTAGTTTCGAAAATTTTCGAATATTTCTACATGTACCTCCAAATGACTTCCGTCACGAACGATATACCCTTATTTCGTTCGATATTTTGGACAACAATGTTTCGAAAGAACTCTATATTATTTTGAAATATTTTACACTCTGAATGGAACATAAAGACCAAATTATTTTTCATATATTCTTATATTTGCAAGATCTATTACACTCTATAGGCGTACAAATGTCACGTTCGATGATATGGAATTGCTTAAATAAGAAATTGCTTTAATCATTTGGCCCATAAGGGTTTCGGTTATATATAAAATAAAATAAAATACAAACAATATTTATATTTACTATAAAAACTATAAAAAAGCTAAAAGCTCTAGGTGATCATTTGGAAATATTCTAGTTTTTCCATTAGATTATTCATGAGACTTCTAGAAGAGTGGGTTAGTCAGTGTATCATAAGCGCTGTTAGAGTTAACATCAAACGTATTACCAGTGGGTAATATAAGTTTGTGTATTAATATTGAGATGTTCATTTAAATAAATAAAGAGTTGTAAAAATTTTTAAACTACTGATCGCTTTTATTTGAAAAGGAAATTTAAAGGAAATAAACCACCGTTTTTTAAAAGGTAAAAACGTAACAATCTGCATCCTCTAAATGTTCATCGATTTTGATTTAAATTATGCGTGCTCCACATCATTGTTGAAACGTGATTCAGTAATTCAAGTTATAAAATAAATAAATAACTTGTTTCCTTACAATTTCCTTTTAATACCACTGTGCCTTACTGGTAACAATTTGAAGCAAGTATTTTTACTTTTTAACACCATGAAAAATAACCTTAAATTTTTAATGTCTTAAATGTTGTAGTTGTTTTTCCGCCACTCTCAGAACAATAATAGCTAAAGCTGCTAAAACAACAACAATTACTAACGAAAATCTAACAAAAGCATATAAATTTATCTAGAGGCTGTTGTCATCATTGCTTAAAGAATATTTAATTTTAGATACAAATCTTAATTGCCGAGCTCAGTTAAAAAGGACATTTAAACTCATACAGCCAAGAAATAAATGAAAGGAGCTACAAGCCCCTGCCACCTTACAGTTCAAAATATATTGTTATAAATGGAAGGACGAGGAGGAGGTGTGGGAAAAGGACTTTATTTTAATTTCGTTTAAAGAATTTTAAATTTGTAACAAACACAAACAATCAAACCATATATACACCATCATCATTATCCACAAACAAACAAACAGACACTCACAAATTTCCAAATTTACAAATCTTGAAAGCATTGAAAGCAAATCATTTAGTTACGGTTTTGTTGGTCGACAAGTCATACAAACATTAATTTCACATTCTTGAGTATTTAGAAAATTTATTTATTTTGTTTAGTTTGGCCATCACAATTTAATGAATATTAAGTAGGAGTTTGGTTTTCTTTACATTTTATTCTATCAATTTTCGTTTTCAAAGCAGTTTGTTACATAAATTTGTATGCTAAATTTTTCTATTGTATTTAAATTTTCCTTAAGCAAACGCACATAAGCTTGATATTGAAAGTGTGTGTATTCGAATAGAAAAATAATTTAGGATAAATTAATTTTAAAAGTCTTTCAAGCAGATAAAGAAATGTAAATTTTATTTTAATTGCTCGTTTTGGTTAGTTTCTTTATTCGTTTAGGAAAATTATAATTATTGGCTTTATAAGATTTTGAGGGAAAAATGTTTGGCAAAATTAAATTATGTGCTTAACATAAGATAAGTAATTATTAAAAATTAGAAAATATTATGTGTTTGAATAAATTATGTTTTCAATCATAATTTTATTAAGCAAAGAGAGAGATATTTAAGTTATAAAGTTTTGTAATTGTATTTATTTTCGCACTGGGATTAAAATTAAATAAGAAGAGGAGGATGGGAAGAGTGTTTTATTTAGTTTTAAGTTTAAATGATAAATAAGTATATGAATTATTAATATAAATTTCAATTATTAAAATTTCTTGAGATAATACAATATAAGCAATAATGATATGATAGAAATGCACATGGTTGGAAAGAAAGAAAGCGGAAACAGAATATTTGATTGTAAAGAAATGCTGCAATAAATATAACACAATCTAACAACATTCAATAAGAGGTATATATAACATAGTTAAAGCTACAGATAGATCATTTTGAATATAAGCCCTCAATGGAAAGCCAAGAAAGTTTCTGTTAAGATTCACTGAATCGTTAGTTTGGTAATGTAACGCTCATTTTTTTTATAAGAAATTTAGTGTAGAAAATTTTAAAAAGATAGAAATTGTTAATTTTCTTCTGTTTGCTCTATTAATTTGAGCAAAGAAGAAAAATGATTTGGATAAAAAAAAATTTTGAGTAAAAAAAAACGGGGTTATAAAATATATTTTTCTGATTTTGACCCATTGTAGGTCCGAATTTTTATGGCGTCCTTGGAAAGGTCTTAAAAATGTACATCATTATCTATGCTAACTACTTAGTAATCCAGATATAGACCAAAAATAGGTCAAAATTTGAGGTAGTCGCGGTTTTTTTTGGGCCAATTAACCCGAATTTAATTGTGTTTATCATTCGATTTATTAAATATTTTGCAACACTTACGTACGCGGTTAGTAACATCACTTAAATATATTTAAAGATCATGGCCTTTGTCTATTTCAATGAAATCATTATAAAATTCCGTTTTCAAATCACATTCTTCATCACATTCAACTCCACTTTAATCTAAGTTAATATTTTGATTATTAATTGCGATTCTTCTAATACTTCGCCAGCTAATTAACAAATATTTTATTCCGTACCTTTTATTTTCATTGATTCAAGTCCTAAGTTAAAAATTTTGAAAGATTTGTTTTTAGAATTGTAACTTCTTGCAGTAATATTTATATGTATATTCATAGAAGGATCTATCGGAACACTCATCTACAATGATCGAAAGTCCCTTTGTCTTTAGTTATTTGTCGAATTTCAGAAACAATACAATTTTTGTGAGTCATTATTACTTATTTAAATTTGGAATTATGAAAAATTTTAAGCAATTTAATAAATTTAAATATATATGAACATTTATTCGATTATTCTACATAAAATTATTCGAATTATTCGTTAGTCGAAAATGGCCATTTTTAAATTGTTCGAATAATTATTCGTAAGAAATTATTCGATTAATCGAACGATCATTAGTTGAATGAATACCCTAATACCACCGTTTGTTCCAAATATTTAACTTTCATTCAACATTTTTAAAATTAAAATTTATACAGTTTGAAAAAATATTTTTTAAAGCTTTTGTTGAATTTATTTTTATTTGACATTTTCATCAAATATATTTCTGTATAAACTTGCACAAAATTAAAAAGGTGTGTTCATGAAACACGTCGCGCAAAATTTGCACATTTGCACAAATGGGAAACTTAAGCGTTTAAATGAGTACCCTTAATATGTTAACTTTAATTTATATTCCCACAATTCAGAGATTTTCTGCTAATTATACATAAACACAAGAGAAAAATATATATAGCATAGTTTTAGGTTACTCACAATGTAAATAAATGTAGCCTACTTTATTACCATACATTTATTAAATTTACGTTTTAGCAATTCTGCCATAAAGCTACACAAATACTAAAACATTTAAACATTTTGGCAAAAGACATACAAATTTCAGTTTAATTGTAATCATTAAAAACCTGGAAGAAGAGAACTTTTGTTTCGCTGTGGCCCCATTTCAAAACGCCTCAACATTATCGCTTATCTCTTCATGTTTTGGCTTCTTTATAAACCATCTTTCTACTGCCTTCAACATCCTACTAACCTGAGTTGTGTTTTGTTTTGTTGTGGTGTTGGTGAAATGTGTATCTCCTAATAACAACCAGGAAATGTTGAATGTTTTGCAAAGAGATTCCTGTGTTTTTTCTCACTCTCCCCTACTTTTACTTCCTCATCATTTCCTCCCCAATAATTATGACATACTGGCTAAAGTATGAGTGTAAATGTTTATGTCTCATCAATTAACAGTTAATGTGAGAGAGTGTGTAGTGTGAGAGTTGCTGTGTTAGTTTTCTATACATGTGTACTTGTATGAAGATGTTTTTAAACGTGTTGATGGTGTGAGTGTTTTATTGTTGTGAATTGTGTGGCATTAATGAGTGGTGCAACATATTGTTTGTGAAAAGGGTCTGTTAAAGATGTTAATGTTGCCTTGTGTCCCTTGTTACTATTACTACATGCCACTATAATAACACACGATGAGAAAATGCAAAAAAAAAACAACTTAACTAGATATGAAACTACTGCTACAACTAACACGTTGATGTTTTCCCTATAAAAATATGCTACTGCCACATTTATACTACAGTTTTCAGGTACATTATACATATTTACTACAACTACACTAACTCTTGTACTAGGACGACTCTTCCATTGCAAAGTAGATACAAAATGAGGTAACTATTATTAGCACTTACATGTTAAATGTAGGTTAACGATGGTTTGTGTCTCGTTATGTTGGAGGGCTGTATAATTCAGTTCATTTAAATAATCAAATAGATTGTACTGTCGCCTTAGTTTGTAGTTTTACGATAACACAGTGCAGCACGAAAAAATAACCATATACGGACACCAGAACATGACAAAAGACAAAAAAAAAAAAACACCCGTGTCTCCCAGTTTTTGTTATGGGCCCATAAATATTTGGGGTCTCGGTGTCATTTGCAAACAGTTCGGAATTTTGATTTACTTTCTGAGGCAAAGTTGTAACATAAATTGTGAACATATAAAATCAAAAAAACTTCAAAAATTACACACAGTGTAATCATTGCTCCCAAGGTCTAAAATTGTTCTCAGTTATTTAAAATCAAATCAAATCGGGAATCGTTTCAATTATTAGTTCAAATAATGTTGCTAATTGGAAAAGATGCTGGACACAGCCCTCGCATTTCACTCATTTATCTCCTTAACGTGTGCTTACCAACTCATTTAAACATTTGTTTGTAACAGCTTGTCATTACAATAACAACCAACAGCCATTCAACGAATTATGACTTGAGGCAGCAACATTGTCAACACAACTTACATTAACAAACACACAGACACACAAGCAGGTAAAACAAAAAAGTAAAAATAATAATAATCATTTAATAAAAAGGGTCATTGAACTTGAATGAATTAAATTAAAAAAAGATGGAAAATTAAAAAATAAATAAAATAAAATACAATTTGTGTTCGTGAAAGAACCACCAGAACATTGTGTATTCAACATTTACAACAATTTTATCTAGTTATTTAAACAAATTATTGTTGTTTTGCCTCAAGGAAAACTAAATGAGAAAGACATGCTTAGAAATACAGTCAGACAGACAGACATCGGCAGGAATAAGTTAAATTATTGTTTTTCTCTTTTAACAAATAAAGATAATGATGGTAAAGTTGTTAAAGGGAACAGAGGGCTGTTGATGTTCATACTGATGAGTTAAACTTGTAGATAAATGACAGTTTTATTTAAATTTCAACAGCAGTTTGTAAATTTAGTAAGCAAACAATGTGTTTTCCCTGTTTCCCTGCAGCACTTGTAGTCTTAGCTTAAATTAACAAAATAAGCAGGAATTATTTGGCTTTTAAACAAATTTCTTTTACTCATTGTACGAGTGTATGTATGTATGTATTATACGTTCTAGTTTGTTTATCTTGTTACAGTAGATCATGTTGCTGTTGAAATGTTTCAAAATAATTTGATTTAATGTAATGACATTTATTTTGATAAAGGAGAGATTTTAAGCAATTGTGGCTTTTTACTTAGCAACGTATGTTTGCATAGTCACATTTGATTAAAATCTATTTTAAGTAATAAGTTTCAAGGAAAAAGAAAATGTTTGTCATTGTATAAGTAAATAAAGGAGCAGATTATCACTTCTGCATGATATGCAATTTAGTTTAATTTAGAAATGTTGTCAAGTTTTTATGTGCTTCATTAGGAATCATTAGTTTGATGTTTATCGATCTGCGTGCAATACTAAGAAATAAATTCATTTAAATTTTAAATAAGTTTCATCCTTTACTAGATTATTAAGACAGCTTTGATATAGGTCTCACATCCAAAATATCAAATATTAATTAATGACATTTTTCTGTTATTTTAGGTTTGAAATTAATTTTCCTTTTATAAATAAAGATTCTACTGATGTTTTCACAAGTAGAAAATAGTCTTGGCTGTGATAAACGAATTTATTGCTAATAAACTGATTTAGTTCAAATGACTAAATTTGTCTGTGATGGCTGATAAATTTTAGTTGCGGTGACATAAAGTTACTTCTTTCTCTCTGATTTTAGTATCGAAAAAATCTATGGATTTTATTGATTCATTCAATTGGCATCATATCCCAACAAATCTGTTTTATTAAAGAAGAAATCTTATAAAGAAATTACCGAAATTTAGCGACAACAATTTTCCCAGAATTTGGGAAAAAATATGGTTGTACATGTTTACCATATCCATTTCATCATTAATAATATTATGTTTTTACAGGTTTTTAATAATATTATGGTCACTGTACATAATATAATATATATGATTGTAGTAATTAAGTGTATATTTGTGGCAACCATTTTTATTACATCACCATATTGTGATCATAATATTGTTAAAAAACTCGTAAAATATTGAAATAGTTATGGTTAACATGTACAACTGTATTTTTTCTCTGCGTGTAGGAATTCTTGTTTTAATTGTTGTTCACAATGTTGAAGAATTTGCTTTTAAGTATGAATGACCATCAACGGAGTGATGAACGCAGTTCGTGCAATTTTATTTCAGATGCAGGTTACATTCTTTTAAACAGAAAGTTATTTCCTTAGAATGACACACTTAAAACTTGTGATATCTAAAAGCAATTTCCTAATCCTTATATAAGAATGATGGCTGAAGTCCATGTGAAGTCCTCGAGCTCATACTGAAAGAAATTTCCTAGAATCTGAATTATTCAGACTGACGGTGTTGGATAAGGGCAGAAAATGGTTTGATTTCGCATAATATTTGATAGAGATAGTAATACAGAGACCACAAGTCCCTTATTATAAGCAACCATCTTCTCCGTACAAAATTTTAAGTTTTTCATGGAGCAAACATTTGTATGATAACATCACTACAACGATCATTTGTTTGCATATGAGAACCAAGACCCCCTTCAGTTTAGAAATAAATTTAAATCATACCATTTTAAGTATTGCTGCTCATAAGCAAATAAAATATTTCTTGGCATACTTTTAGGAGAAATGGCATGACAATTTTTTTTGGTTAGTGAGCAAAACTATAAAAAAGAAAAACAAACAAAAATATTATGTTAAATAAATAAACATTAGTACTAGTATTCTAAAAAAGGAACAATTTGCAACAAGCTCGCACAGAATCACATAAAGTTTTAGTTGTGGTTTTTCAAAGCAAACAATTTAGCCTAACAATTTTGTTGTTTTCTAATCAGAAAATCAACTTTTTCTGTTCTTTGATTAGCAGAAAACTCAACTTAATCAAAGCTCGCTTTTATTTAGGAAATTTACCTAAATCGTGAATCTTTCTTAAGCAGAAAATGTGCTTTAATCGTGAATCTTTTTTACGCTGAAAATATACTTTAATCGAGGGGAGTTTTTATTTAGAAATGTTACCTTAATCTTAGAGAGTTTTTATGCTGAAAAGGTACCCTAATCGTGGATCATTTTAAAGTTAAAATGTTTGTTAAGTTGAAATCATTTTTAAAGTGAAATGTTTGTAAAATGTTTTTAAGCTGAAAAGGTACATTTATAGTGGTTTTTATACCCTACACCACCATAGTGGGGAGGGTATAATGCGTTTGTGCAGATGTGTGTAACGCC
This sequence comes from Calliphora vicina, assembly GCF_958450345.1. Taxonomy (NCBI): domain Eukaryota; kingdom Metazoa; phylum Arthropoda; class Insecta; order Diptera; family Calliphoridae; genus Calliphora; species Calliphora vicina. The sequence goes on along the minus strand of NC_088783.1, from coordinate 12,956,124 downwards.
CAAAAATATTAGTCTAACACCCACCTTAAAGTATACCGATCGACTTAGAATCACTTTCTGAGTCGATTAAACGATGTCCGTCCGACCGTCTGGTCGCTGGCTGGCTGTCCATGTTAACCTTGTGCGCAGAGTACAGGTCGCAATTTTGAAGATATTTCGATGAAATTTGATACATGTTATTTTTTCGGCTCAAGAACCAAGCCTATTGAAACTGGCTGAAATCGGTCGATTATTTCACCTAGCCCCCATACAAATGTCCTCCCGAAATGGGACTTTATTGGTCATAAATGTTTAATTTATATATGTATCTCCACAAATTCCGCTCCAAATAAGTCTTATATACACAAAAATCATGTCACCGAATTTTGTTACGATCGGTCCATAATTAGTCATAGCTCCCATATATGCCCGCTTCCGAAAATCACTTTAACGTGCATAAATCTCTTAAAACTGTTGGTATACACACAAAATTCAACATAGTAAACTTTCATATAGACATAAATCACACGACCTAAGTTCATGGTGATCGGTCCATAATTGGTCATAGCTCCCATATAAGGCGCACTTTCGAAAATCACGCACGAATATATATTATTGAAATTTTTAAAAGAAAAATGTTTTTGCTCATTTACTTAGTGTAGGGTATTATATTGTCGGGCTTGACCGAACATACTTTCTTACTTGTTTTTAAGCTGAAATGTTTGTAAAATGTTTTTAAGCTGAAAAGGTACATCCATAGTGGTTCTTTTTTATGTAGGAAATGTACTTTAAGAGCGGATCTATTTTAAGAAGAAATGGTACTTTTATCGTGGTTCTTTTTTATGTAGGAAAAGTACCTCAATCGCGGATCTTTTTTTAGCAGAAAATGTACTTTAAACGTGGCAGAAAGAGTACTTTAATCATGGTTATTTTTTATGTGCAAAAAATACTTTAATCACGGATATTTTTAAAGCGGAAAATTTGCACTAATTTAGCCTTAATTATAGTTATTTTTAAGGAGAAAATGTACCTAAATTTTAGCTTGCATTAATTTAGGCTTGTCCTTAAGCAAATAATATGCTTTAATTGCTGATGTTTTTATAAGCAGAAAATCTACCTTAATGAATGCTTGATTTCAGGCAGAAAATATTCGTTAATTGCGGTACATCTTTAAGCCTTAATTGTAGGTTAATTTTAAGCAGCAAATATACCTTAATCATTGCAAGAGTTCAAGCAAAAAGTTCATGCAAAAAGTTTAGCTTAATCGTCGATATATCTAAGATGACTAATTAACCTTAATCGTGGTTACTTTTTAATAAAAAAATTGTCTTAATTGTGACTAAGAAGTACCTATTTTCCAAGCTGAATATGCACCAGATGATGTTCCTTTGACGTGGCTGTTGTAAACCTGAACATTTTGCATAATAGTATATTTTTTGTGCAAAAAATGTTCCGTTAATGGTGTTTTTTTAATCGTCGTATTTTTTAAAACAGAAATTGTGATTAGAATTTTTAGAGAAAATAACAAATAAGTGCAAAATTACTGGACAACACTATGACCTTCTTCTGTAGAATTCTGAGAATTATGAAAAACTATAAGAAAACGAAACTAAATATTAATTTACTATATGTGACACTCTAACTAAACAATCAGACAAAGTTTAAGGCTGCGAAAGTGTCGGTATATATAGGAATATCTTCACAATGTATCTGTTAAAGTTTCAGCCAGTTTACTGATCTTTTCAAGGGTCGGTAGTTTGAATGATAGATGCGGTCTAGTTCATACCAAATAAAAGCATCTACCTCTCCTGCTAAAAACTATGATGTATATCTATTTCCTTAGAAATTTTCAAGTATATCGTGAAAAACTGAATTTCCGTGCCAGCATCAACACCACTGTTCATTTCTACAGGCACTACTGTTTACAAGTTTTCTTACCTTGATGTTATTGCTGTTTTTTTTGTTGTTGTTGTCGTTCGGTCATGTTGTTGTGAGTGTTAAACTGCCTGAGGAAATGTCACTGTTAACTTTTGGAAAATCTTTAACAGAATGAGTGAGCCAGTGAGTGTTTGTGTGAGGGTGGTTCGTGCAAGTATGCATGATTTTGCTAAAGTTTTGTTTTTGTTTTTCCCCGTACCATTTCGTTGAATTCTCAGCAGTTGTTATGATTGTGCACATTCCCCTCAGACTTTTTGCCATTTTGTATTTGTGATAAATTTAATTAAATCAAAAAATTAGTAGCAAAAAACAAAACAACCAAAAACAGAACAACAAACAACAACATTTTAAAAGTAAATCAGTCCGTCCGTCTGAATGTCTGTCTGCATGGTTGGTGGCTGTTTATGGTTTGGTGTTAAGTTTTACCTGGGGTATTTCTGATTTACAATTTTTGTTTGAAACGGAAGTACTAAACAAAGGTGCCAACAAGCCAAGCAAGTGTCACCGGTAACAGTTTGACTGAAACTTTTGCTTAAACCTTAGCTTACGCTCGATGCTTGCCAAAGTTATGTATGTTTAAAAATGTTGGTGGTAAGGTACTTTTCACTTTCAAATTCTAATTCATGCTGTATGAGGGTTGGTTTTTTTAATTTCTTTTGAATATTTTTTTTTTATTTAAAGTTAATTTTCATTTAAGGTGTTTTAATGTTGCTTGATAAGGAAGGAATTTGATTTAAAAGTTGGTATTTTTGTATAAGTTATTCATTTTTACGCTTAATGTGTTTCTTATGTCTTTGGTTCTTTTGAATTTGTTGAGAAAAGTTGTTAGATTTCTTTGGTATTGCAGAATTTGTTTGGAAAAGTGGTTAGTTTTGCAGTTTAAGTTTCACTTATTTAAAATTACCTTGAAACAAACCATATAAACCGAATGGTCCTATTTCGTAGCAATAATTCAATAGACATTTTAGTTATGCCTTAATCAAATTAAATTTTAATAATTCAAATAAACTATTTCTTCTACAAACTCATTTGATGTTTATGCTGTAATAAATTGATTAAATTGTGTCACATTTCCTATATGTTAAAAATAAAATCTAAACTCCATCAATCCAATCTGCCCAAAACAATGCACTATTTTTTGTTTTAGTCTTGAAACAATTTCCCCAATTTATTTTAATTAAATTCCTTTATACAAATTTATCATTCAACAAATTTCTTCTACTTTCCTACTCCAAAATAAATGCCATCAGAAAGAAATTGTTTAGAAATAAATTTAAAACAAACCCTTTTAAGTATTTCTCTTATTGCTGCTCATATGCAAATAACAAATTTCTTGGCATACTTTTAGGAGAAATGGCATTATAACAAAAATGTATTTAATTTTTGGGTTAGTGAGCAAAACTACATAAAAAAAACAAACAATAAAATTATGTTAAATAAATAAACAACAGCACTAGTAATCTAAAAAATAAAAGGAAAAATTTACATACAAGCTCGCATAGCATCACATAAAGTCTTATATACAAAATATATACTAGAAGACAAAAGAAAACAAATTGAAAAAAATGATGTCCTGCAAGGATCTCTGAAATGTAATTTTTTTTGTCATCTTCTTTATTTGCCATTATTTTATGAAATATAAAACAATATTTTTTTTTAAATTTGTTGTTTTCCTTTTGTGTTTAGTTTCATCTCTTGATAATGTTTATAAATATTGTTGGTATTTAGAGAAAACTAACAACAACAACAACGGCAACAAAAGCCAAGACCAGTTCACTCATTGTTCATTTTTGTAAAATATACACACTTGTACTTGTACATTTACTATATATTTTTTTCATTTACTTATCTAGTTCTAGTTGTTGAGAGTTTATTGTTCTTTCTCAACAAGCCACACACTGCTTTTGTCTGGAGAGGGTTTGTAAGGAGGTAGGGAGTTGGATATATAAATAGTGGCCTGAGAAATCTTTAATTGTAAGCCTATCTCCATAGTAGGGATGTCTGTCAATATTATTTTTACAAAAAGCTGGATAATGGGAACAGGATTTTCAAAATTTAGACGTGGAAAAAACTGCTTCCATTTTCTTAAAATTATAACACACAAAATGTCTATGTATGCAATTTTAATTGTCTAATCAATGTTTCTCACCGTTACCCCTAAAATACCCTTTCAGTTCGACAACCGTTACCGTTATTCTGTGAATAATTTTAAATTATAAAAATACAATTTCAATAATAGAGTTGATAAAATCATCAGAATTTAAAATTCAGCACTGTAGAGGAACTCAAATAAAAACGGAAATAAATTTGTGTCTTCTCAACAGACTGCGAATATCTCATAAACTAAAAGAGATAATATTGTTACAATTTTACCGCTTAAAAATTGTGGTTTCCTTTAAATAACCCGGCTACTTTTTTTTGCGCCTATGATAAACTAACTAAACGACAGCAATCTTTGCCACTATTTATACACAGCGCCATCTTCCTTGCAGTAGCTTCATGAATGATCTTAACGGACTATCTAGAATGTTCGATTGCTAGAGCTTTTAGAAGCTTCAATGTTAATGATAGCAGCGTAAACATTTATTGTTGCTATACTTACAACAATGCTAATAACTGTGTGCTATCAACGTGTGTTCTAATATATATCGTTCGATAGCTGTAAGAACTGATATTTAGCTGCTGAATTTTCAGATACCAGAACAAATATTTTCTGGTATTCATATGTTTATTAGGATCCCTCCTAATAAACAAATGAATATGTTTATTTTAGGTAAGAGACATACCCACTCTCAACAACAACAATAAATATAACAAGACCATCATAATTATAATAGGCAAAATAGTTTTATTGTTTATATTTGTTTATAACTACGTAAGAGTATGTGTCTACAACAAATACAAATGTGTTTATGTACATTAAGGTGGCGCTTATTTTGCACTTTTTGGCCTTTCGATGCTCCCTAGGATTAAAACTGATCTCCATCATAGTGTTTATAACACTCAGACTTTTTAAAAAAACCGGTTTGTCGGTTAACCGACATCGAAAAAACCGGTTAACCGTCATATATGTATGTGTAGAAAACATAATCAATCATTATTATGATTTAACTTAACATCTAGAATTATGTTGAATTTAATTTTTAATAGTTTCATTATGTGCAATTTATTCTGAAAAAGATTTTAAGAAAACTCATCGCCCTCTACTATTTAGAATCATTGTAATTCTTAAAAATATTAATCTAAAGAGGATTGTATTGCAAATCATGAGATTTTTTAATTTTAGTCCCAAATTTTAAAAACCGGTTAACCGAGTGATAAAACCGGATTAACCGAAAATCAACATTTTAAAATATCCCGTTCGCAAAAAACCGTGATTTTGAAGAAATTAGGTTAAACCGGTTCATAAACACTACTCCATCATTAGCAAATCAAAAGCTACAAACAATTTTTAATGAAAAAAAAAAACAAAATTGAAAAAAAAATTTTGGTAAAAAAAATATTTGTTCGCAAAAAAAAAATCGGTTTCTAAAAAAATTTCACCCGATTTGCACCCATTTTAAAATTAGTATGGCTTAGTCATCCAGATTTTTTTAATTTTTTAATTTAATTTTATTAACTATCAATATTTACAAGGTTTTTTTTTTTTCTTAAAGTAAACATATTTTGAGATTTTATCAAATGATATTACAACAAATATTACCATGTATTAAAAAGTATAACTAAAATTAAAAGTGTATATGTTAAATAATATTTATAGGAAAAAGATAGTAAAAAACCTATATTCTATATCACAAAAAAAAAAAAAAAAAAATAATAATACTGAAGAAATTGACCTACGCCTATTACTAACATAATCTATGTTTAAATAGATTAGCTAGTCATTGACAGTCAATCTTCTTAAGTGGTCAAAGTTTGAATGTCTGCATTTTTCTAAAAATGTCAGGGTCAAATCTTCAATAATGGTGTCTATGGTCTTTTGGCCTGTCATTGAGTGTAAGTCCCTTGTGGGAAATCGCATAGGAAGATTAAATATTATCTTCAAGTTCTTGTTCTGTATAATCTGTAATTTTTTTCTATGTGTTTTCGCACAGTTTATCCATATCGGACATGCATATGTTAAAATTGGTCTGATGCAAATTTTATATAAAAGGAGTTTATTTTTAGTGTTCAGTTTGCTCTTCCTATTTAGAAGGGGATATAGTAGTCATCCAGATATATATAAGAAATAGGTAAAAAAAAATGGAGGTAGTATTGGTGTTCTGTTCTGCATCTCAGCCGTTTGTGGGCCGGTCTTTCCCGAATTTAAATAGCAACCGGATATATTATTTATACATATATTGATGTATGTATCTATCATGTATGTAAGTTATTTGGAGCTTCGAAAAGTTGATTCAAACAGAAAGTTGATTCCAACCAACGGAAAGTTGATTCCAAACTATCAAAATTTACAATCAAAATAAATGCTAAAACCATTCTTCTTCAAAATCCGCCATTTTCAAACCGGTCAACAGAAATTGACCGGTTGAAATTTACCAAAAGTGGCGATTAATTCAAAAGCGGAACTTTATCTGTCAAAGTTATGTTTGGTATTGTGAGTAACTTAATTTATTGTCAGTGATATTTCGAGAGCTTATATTTTTTGTTAAGCCTGTTAAAAGTAGAAATATTAAAATGAAACCATCAACTTCAGGTATTTGAGAACATAAATAAATATTATTTGTTTAGATAAATATTTTGCAAATATTTTTTATGTTTTTTTTTTTAAAGTGCTCTATTATTGGGGTTTTTTCGATATATAGATGGAGTTTAAAAAAGTTCAGGGCGAGATCGGGAAAATTTCATTAAATGCTCTTAAAATATGACATTTCAGCTTATATATACCAAAAAAAATAATGCGGGTTTATTGAGGTTTTTTACTTATTTAAGTTATAATGCAAGAACTCCTGTTGCTTAAAAACATATGCTGAAACAAAACAGGTTTATTCCATTTTGTTAAAGTTGTATTTTTATGTATTTATGATTATTCATTACTAAAAAATTATAATATTCTCTTTTGTGACTTTTTTGAAAAACTGTTTACATATATAAAATTTTGTGAAAAACAAAAATTGGATTTTAAATTAAATTTATACTAATGTAAATACATATAATAAATTTCTTATTTGAATTTTTTAATAGTACGTTAAGTATGCTTTAATTTCCAATTTTATTCATTAATTTATCGCTTTCCAATCCAAAGCTACAGCATAAATTGTGAGCTAAGATATTTTTATTTCAAAAAACAATAATGCTCTAAACGGGTTAAACAAAATTTTAACTTTTTTTTTCTAAAATGATGTGTTTAAATGGATTTGTGATTATTCATTACTAAAAAATTATAATACACTCAGGTCTCGTTTTATGCGATAGATGCGTTATAAAAAAAATCGCATAAACTGAATTCGCATAAAACGATACTCTAGCTTCATATACAAATTAATGATTCGTTCGTTAAAAAATCAAAACAAAATCCCATAAAAAGTTCAACAAAAAAATATATTTATTTAATTTACTTAAACAATAAAAACCAAATACGTTAAAAAAATAAACAAAAATATACAATTAATTCATTAATTACAGAAAAAGTGAAAATGAGCTAACAACATTTTTTAAGGAAATTCTGTAAATATGTATGATTAATCTGAGTCACTGAATAATGTCTGCATCATTTTGTAATTGGTTCAACGTCACTTTCATCACTAGATGATAGATGATATTGTAATCATATGGTAAAATATTTTCATCACTAGAATTAATCTAGTGAATAGGGGACGAAATCAAAGAATTTTTAGGAGCTTCAATTGCTTCTTTTCTTGCAAAATAATTTGCCATTAAACTTTGCTATTTTGAATTTTTAAGTTGCTTATGCAACTCTTGATATCCGGAAAACGGATCAAACTTGGTTTAATTTAAAAATGGTAAAAAAGCTTTAAAAAACATCTAAAAATTTCAAAATCTTTTAAAATTAAAAAAAAAAATTATTTAAAAATCGCATAAATTTGAATCCGCATAAAAAAAAATCCGCATAAAACGAGACCTGAGTGTACTCTCTTTTGCAACTTTTATGAAAAAATTTGTACTTTTATAAAATTTTTTGTAAAACAAAAATTGGATTTTAAATTAAATTTGTTCTAATATAAAAGCATATAATAAATTTATTATTTGAAATTTTTAATAGCACATTAAGTATGCTTTAATTTCGAATTTTACTCATTAATTTATCGCTTTCCATTCCAAAGCTACAGCATAAATTGTAAGCTAAGGTCTTTTTTTTCAAAAAACAATTATGCTCTTAACGGGTTAAAAAAAAATTTAACTTTTAAAATATAATATTTTAAAACTACGGTTTCTATGAATTAATCGCCACTTTAGGTACCATTGAACCCACTGTGCGGTCCCTACGATAACCCATAATAGGTAGTTCACTTTACAGTTTTCTGATTTTTGTTAGTTTACTACTGCTTCTCTTATTGTTTTTGTTATTTGTGGTAATTTGTGTCATTTTATTGTTGTTGTGATGTTTGTTTCTTCTTCTTCTTTTTTATTTTTTTGTTAAAATTGTACAATTTTTACAGTTGTGGCATTTTTTTTTTGCAGTACTCTTTTCACTTTGTATTTAATTAGAAGAGACATTTGAAGGATATAAACAGATTTATGCATGTTTTTTTTTTGTTTTCTATTTACTTTTATTATTTTATTTTCAGATTGTTTATAGAAATGTGAGGAAAAACAGAGAATAATTAAAAATATATTTTATATAAATATATTTTTTAATTAAAATACTGGTATTTATGTATATTTATCTTAAAATGAATGAGTACATATGTATTTTTGTTATACAAATTGCTTTAGCTGAGTGGATTTTTTTTTGTTAGATATAGAAGATTTTAAAATATACTTAGGAATTTTTTAGCAAAAATTTTAAGCTTTTTATACCTAAGAAAATTGCGTACAGTTTAAAAGCAAAACCTAATTTCTTAAAGAAGTAATATAAACAATTCCAAATGATAAAATAAAAGTGTAACGTCACTGAGTGATTGACTGATTTAAAATCGCCCTGGCCAAATGTTAAAAGGTAGAGACTAGGGTATTCATTCGACTAATGATCGTTCGATTAATCGAATAATATCTTACGAATAATTATTCGAACAATTTAAAAATGGCCATTTTCGAATAACGAATAATTTGAACAATTTTATGTAGAATAATCGAATAAAACGAATAAATGTTCATTATTTTTAAATTTATTAAATTGCTTAAAATTGACGCACAAAAATTGTATTGTTTCTGAAATTCGACAAATAACTAAAGACAAAGAGATTTTCGATCACTGTATATGAGTGTTCCGATAGCTCCTTCTATAAATATATAAATATTACTGCAAGAAGTTACAATTCTAAAAACTAACCTTTCAAAATTTTTAACTTAGGACTTGAATCAATGAAAATAAGAGGTACGGAATAAAATATTTGTTATTTAGCTGGCGAAATATTAGAAGAATCGCAATTAATAATCAAAATTTTAACTTAGATAAATGTGGAGTTGAATGTGATGGAGAATGTGATTTTGAAACGATCGTCAAAAGTGATATTGATGATGACATTTATAATGATTACATTGAAACAGATGATGGCCATGATCTTAAAATATATGTATATACACGCAGAGAAAAAATATAATTGGGCATGGTTACTGTAACCATTTAAATAGTGTTACAAGATTTTTAACAATATTATAGACACAGTAACTATTTACATGATTGTGGTAACCATAATATGGTTAATTTATGATTCACATGATTGTATCAACCATATATATGGTTACAGTAAACAAGTATATGTTTGTGAAAACCATATTTATGATGAATAATTTTATCATAATATGTTGTTCTCAGATTATGATAAGCCTTAAGCCGAGAGCACCATAATATGATAAGTCCTTCATCATATGAATGGTTGTCACAAACATATATTTGTTTACTGTAACCATATATATGGTTGATACAATCATGTAAATGGTTACTATGACTATAATATAGATAAAATACTTGTAACAATATTGAAATGGTTACAGTAACCATGCCCAACTATATTTTTTCTCTGCGTGTATGTGATGTTATTAACAGCGTACGTAAGTGTTGCAAAATATATAATAAATCGAATAATAAACACAAATATTTCAAACTAACGTTTTGTTGCAAGAAAAGCATGGAATTTGTCTTCTACGTGATTTTGAATATCGTTGAACATCTTTGTCTAACATGGTAATAAACTTTTTGCGTATTTGTAAATGCGTCAATCATGCACTGCCTGACTTCAAATTAGTCACGTTCACTGACAATGATATCAAACTGTGGACAGATTACCTTTATTGTGTAATTCCCCAAGCCCACTTTAATAAGCAAGGATTCGGAAATGGTGATAGAGCTTGATGTGTAATACAATTTGTTATAAATAATTTAGAAATAGTGAATAATTAATTTACTAAAGAATTAGTTACTCAATGAAGCCAACTTCAACTTTAACAAAACAAACAGTTCAGTTGTTATTCTCCTGTATCAAAGCAAGTGTGTGTTCAACAAAACCCTAAAGTGTAACTTACAATTCGAATAATCAAATTATTGTTAAAACTTAATAGTAAAAAATATTATTGTTTAAAACACTTATATCCTAAAATTAAAACTACTTAAAACCTAAAGTTAAAAACTGTTAAACTAAATCATTTTAAAACAAAAAAATTAAAACATAAAACCTTAAAAGACTAAATCATAAAACCCTGTGAATTTAATAAAATAAACAATATAACTTAAACTTATAAACTAAAATTCAATTTATTGTATTTTAACAAATTCCTAAATTTAAAACAAATAAAGTGAATAATAAACTAACCTAAAATTAAAAACATATTGTTTATTTACTTAATATCTAATTTACCTACATACATATATATTGCACTTCCCCTTAAAAGGTTTGTTGACTCAATAAATATATATATATATAAAGTTTATTAGTTAGTTAGTAAGTTTTCCCCTACCCTTTCGAACCCGTAATAAACACTTTGTTTTCGAATGCTTTTTAACATTATCAATACTTGAATTGTTAATTTTAACGTTATTTTTTGTTTTTCTTTAACAATATAATATTAAAAAACCGACATCAAAACATCATTCTTTACTTTTTTTAAAAAAATTTAAATTATTCAAATAATTCAATTAATTTAAAACGTGTGATCGAATTATTCAAACAAGTTAAAATCTCTTATTCGTTTTAATCGAACAAGAGAAAAATTGAATAATTCGAATACCCTAGTAGAGATATAAAATTTGGACTATAGGATCCCCTCTCCCTATGTAGTTACGTTGTCGTATGATTAATATTTATTTTGTAATTTGGACTTACTGGACGTATGATTATTATTTAATTAATTACTTTCCTTAATATTTATGAAAACATTTTGTGACTTTTATTTGTGATTTAAGTTTAGTCTTTGTATTTATATCTTAACCTGATTTCAGCTCATAGCTCTAAAATCTCCCAGAGATAGTATAAATATTAGAAAAAAATATTTCCTATTGAAGTAATAATTAAGAAATTATTTAGGTAGTCGTTGCACAGTAATAATTTTATGCTCCATTTTGTCACATTTTAATTACAAAATGAACAAGATTCCCTGAATATTAAAAGAAATCATATCTTAGTTTTAATTTATGCTCAACATATCAAATTTTTATTTATGTACCTAAAGATTGCAGTCATTGTTATCAAATATCTTAAAGTCTTTGTATATTTTTTGCCCAGTTTCTTGAGTTGTATTTCAATAATATTAAAAAACAAATAAGACACTCAACTGTCGAGCATGAGGAAAAGAAATTAGACTAAAAGAAAATATCAGACAAATTAAAATCATTCATAGTTCAATACTTTCAATTAAAATAATGCAAATATTATGGATGCAAGGAGAGAGCAAAAAAAAAGAAAACAAGAAAGTGTTTCAGCAGCTCAGCTTAAATATATAAAACAGAGTTCATTGAGGAGGGATGTCAATATCTAAGAGATGAAGCAAATTCTAGCACAGTTTAGCATAATTTTTTGATAGATAAAAAGTGAATATTTCTTATTTGAATTATTGTCTTGAAGATTTCATAATAGAGCAATTAAGCTAAAGCTACAATTACAACTATGAAACAGATTTTGTTACCTTCAAAATTGGCAGTATTTCTTTTAATTACTGCTATAATTTGCTGCAGCACTGTTAAGAGATTTATACTTTCTACAAATATCTGTGTGTGTGTAACTCTTATGGTGTATGGGTATTCGTGTGCATATTATTATTTTTATGATTTTCCTTCTGCCACTATTTGTTTTTTTTTTTTGTTATCTTTTTGTTCCCCATGATGCTGGCGTTGATGGTATGAGTAAGCAAATATACTTAATTGAGTTGAGCTGATTGTAAGTTGAACTCGTTCTAGTACCAGTAAAATACAAGCATTCATAGTCTATAGACGGGGTTGAAATAAATTGGCTTAAGTTCAACAGGGAAGCAAAAAAAAATCTCCATACAACTGAGTAGAACACAAACTAACTAGAGCAAAAATTGAATTAAACAAAACAGAGAAGAGAAGAAGAAGAGAAAAAAAAACACACACAAATTGAAATGTTAATGGAATAAAAGAGGTTGTTGGAAAAAGCAAACTAAACTAAAACTCGTCTGAGAAAAAAAAATAAAAAAAAAAACAGAAGAATGCATTAAAAACCAGTAAAATATGCTGAAGAAACCCTCTTAAAGTATGAGTAAGTATTATCATAACCTGACGGCAATTATAGCTAACAGTGGTAATAGTATTATATAACAAACACTCACAACAACAACGACAACAGCAACAACTATATTAATTTCATATAACTATTTTGTGTAGCATACTTCAGGGCTGTCGTGCATATGTGTGAGTTTATTCATACAATTCCTTTACCAAACCGTATGATTGAATCGCATTCATAATTTCTATTCTAAATAGAAGTGTGAGAGTGTGTTTTACTTTATTTTTTTGTTGTGTAACGAGTCTGCAGCGTTTCAACACCATTATTACTATTTGTATGTTTGTAAATATAAGTCTTGATGATGGCAAATATGTTGAGTTTTATTTCTCTGTTTGCAGCATGCAAATTTGTTGCATTAAGGCAACATCGAAATGAAGAAAATGCATTTCAACAGCTTCAATTCGCAGAACATCATTTTAGTTACGACAACAGCAATACATAGTTTTTCCACATATATGACTCAACAAACTGCAAATACATATTGCTACTCATAGCAAAGAGGATGGCTTGAAAATTACTTAAACATTTATGAAGCAAAGTTAAAACATTTGTCTAGAACAATTATATAAAAATCATCAAAAATTATTTAACACAGTTTAAGTTTTAATCAAAACAATTGCATTTTTACTTTTATTAGGATTTATATTTTATGAAAAATAAGAAAAAATTGAAATACAGCTAAAGGTTTTTATGGAATAAGGTGGTTAGTTTATTAACCACCATTTATTTGAACAAAACAAACGAAATAACTGTGTTATTTCTTTTATATAATTCATCAACCGGCTCTTCTATGTAATCAACCGGCTCTTCCAATCGAAAATTTATTCACATTCGAATCAAAATATCCATCATTCTAATAATTTTCTTCTTTGTCGGTTTAAGAATTTAGATCTCTTAATATAAATTTTCGTGACTTAAACTAAAACTTCTTAGAATTTGTCTTTGATTTCTTTAGATTTTTTCAGATAATGATTTGATTAGTTCAAGAAACTAGTCATATTTCATTGTCTGAAAACCTTACACCAAATTTTACTTTAATAGATATATCAAATATTGCAGTCCTTATTATAGAAATTATTTAAAGAAAAACTAAAACAACTACAACTCCTAAGATCTTTAAGATTACCTTCGCATTAGAGCCGTGTTACAGCTTTCTAAGTGTAAATATTCTTTGTCTGTCACTGTGTGCTGACTGTTTGTTTGGTTGCTTTGCTTTTGAAGCAGATGTTTGGTTGGCTTGTGGCTTAAAAAGCACTAAATGCTTTTTGTAATCTCAAAATGGCTGTGTTGTTTAATATTTTTTTTCCAACATTATACACAGTATTTTCTGTATGTAAATTTGTATTTGTGTGCCTGCATTTCATGTTTGGTTGTCTACTGATCCTTAACATGACAGCTTATGTTTTTGTTATGTTGGTTTATTTGATTATTTTACGCCTAAACGCGCCAAATTATATATATGGATTTAGTTACTGCATTATATCGTCCCGTCAATAAAACAATAGTGTATAAGCATTTACACCATTATTTTTTTTATTGCATATTAAGAATCTACATAACTGACTCTATATATGGTAAAATTCTACTTCCACAAAGTGGGTCAAAAGATCAATTGAAATATTACTTTTGTTCCAAATTTTAAACTCAATTATATCAAACAAATTATACACTATTGTTTTATTAAGGGGACTATATTAGTGTTAAAATCATCAATAGCGAATCGTTTGTTTACTTCATACTTCACACCAACATATTGGGTAAATGCAGATTGTGCTGTGTTGAGAAATCTTCAAAATTATTTTTTTTTGGTTTAACAGATTTTGTTTTATTTAATTACAACCTTTCTTTATTTTTTTTGTATAAACTTATTTATAAACTCCTAACGGTTTAGTTGATTTATATTTCCATGATTCAAGTAACCATTTATTTAAAACAGAATTCCGAACCCTGTAGTAAGGTGTAAACTCGCCTTGAAAAAATTCATTCAGAACCATCCCTATTTCATTGATAAATTTTTAATACATAAGTATCACATGTGCCATTGGTCAGTTTTTTTTTTTGGTTATTTCCGGCAGTCTGAAAAGAAGCTTTGATCTTGACAACCATTACTGGCTATCTCCTAAAATTTTGAAAATAAAATAAAATTAAATAATTTTTTTTGCATATACATACTATATCGTGATCAATATAAATAATATTTAAATCCGATACTGATATTTTCGTACTACAAAAAAATCAACCCTATAATTCTAATTGTGCCCATTGATGACCACTTGGAATCACGTTTGGCTTCTCCAGGAAAAGGCTGTATTCCATCTGTCCTTCCCACAGATTAAAGTGGCCTCCTGATTGTTGGAGTTGTTAATTTAATTGATAAGTATATACATATAGTAATTGATAAGTATAGTTATTTTGATAAATACAATTTTTTTTTGCTGCACTATTGATAATAGGTCAATTAGCTTAATCATTGATGATTAAATATTATTTACAATAAATCCCTAAGGTTATTTAAAAGAAAATATTTAAAAATATATTAGTGTTCAATTTTTGTTTGTGTGTCCTGAAAGCGCTTATTGTTAATTTAAGATAATATTTAAACTTTAATCACATAGACTAGTTCTATATTTTTATAAGTTAAAAAAATAAGATACACAGAAAAAAAAATTCATAATTGGAATGAATTTTGTAATAAATATTATTAATCGAACTTGACTTTTTTTTCCCAAACTTATTTCATTCAAAATAAGAACATGTTCATAAATATTATAAAATTTTACATGACGGAAATTTTTGCTTTTTTTACTTAATTTTTTTAATAAATTGTATTATATAATGAATTAGTGCAAGAATATTTGCATAATAGCCATATATTGGCCAATATTTTAAGATAAAAAGGAGAATATCTGAAACTTAAAAATTATCATTAAACATAATAAAACATTCATAAATATAAAAGCATTTCATCCTCTTAAATCAATTTAATAATTTTCGCGCTTTTTATATCATTTTGTAGCTGAAAATCATAAAAAAACTAAAAATTTTCCATGAAAAATTTCAAACATTTTTGAACAACATAAAAATAAAAATGAAATTGAAATTATATTTTTCAAGCCTTCTAGATTTTATTTCAAAACATAAAATATTAAAAAAATCATACTATTTAAGAAATTATTTATAAATGTTATGAATTGAAATCAATGAATTCGAATCATAATATTTATGTTGAAACTTTTTTCTGTGTAGTTTACATGTAATAAAAGTCCCATCTCTGATTTACAATTCCTTCATTGAAATTTATTTGCTTTAGTTAAATTATTCATTAGTATTTTGCTTTTTTTTATTAAATCCAAGAAAACAAATAAAAAATAATGTAAACAAAGAACAGAAAAAAAGCGTTGAACAAAAATATATATACTAAGAGAAAGCAAAAAAATATTTTTTTCAATACCTACAACAATTAATAACTAATAATCATTGTCTCTTAAGCAATTCATCTACGGAGCAGAAGGCCTTCAATCCAACGACGAATATAAAAAGAGCATCGATCAGAGGAATATGATATAAGAGAGTATGTAAGTTTGTTTTGTTTATTTTTATTCTTTGTAGTTCTTTATTTGGTTTTCTTATAATTGATTTAGTTTAATCTCTTGTTTTAATTATTTAAATTTATCACTATTTGATAAATCACATTGTTATTTATTTGTATATATTATATCAATTATTCTTAGCTTATAGTTTTATATATATATACTTTGTTTATTTGCATTGAAACTTTTTGTTTCTTATTTTTGTTTTGATTACCAATAATCTTAATTTAAGAAATTCTCAATGAACTCTTTTTACTACTATGTGTAGTACACTTACCTCCCTTTTAACGACCTATTGTTAATATTTCTTGCAAAATAATAATTATAAGTAAAAATTATGTTTATATACTTATATATAAAATTCTAATCGAATCAAAGTATTAGCAATGAATTTGTAAATAAATTTAAGTTTGGTTGAAACTATTTGAAAAGTTGTTCTGATTTGTTTGGGTCTTGTTATAACAGCTTACAAGACATGGTTAGGGTAGGGTCCAGAGCAGACATAAAATTGGTACTGCTAACTAATTTCTAAACCCCCCCTCAAAATCTATCTATTTCCTTAGCATTGAATTAAATCTTTATTCTAGTGTGCACTTAAATTTTTTTTTGTTATATCTGGTTTAGGATTGACTGACTGTAAATAAACGAACCCTCGTCTGACTGACACAGCCGGTAGCCAACTAGGTGCACACAGTTACAGAACGTCACTTTTCCATCTAATCCACCACATCAACAAAGGCCAGTTTCATAACATGATGTTTGTAAAATCCAAAAATATTGTCCCAAAGCTAAGAATACCAATCTGCTCAGCATCAATTCGACTCAGAAATTGATTAGAAAAATTTGTTCCACTCATGCAACTACCATAATATGGAATCATATGATAATATATTGTAGAATCATATCATAACATGATATCAAATTATAATTGATTACAAATTAGTAATATTATGTATAATTTGACAGCAAACATAAAATTCAATGATAATATGACACTTTACTATTATGATCGCCAAATCCATGTTTTTTCTATGAGTATAGACGAGTTTTGGGTTCAGTGATTATGAATCTGCAACAAATTTTTAAAAATCGAAATGACTAATTTATAGTATGTACTTTATTTATAAACATAACTTTCAGTTGAATCATTTTTGTTCCTATATTTTTATGAATATATTTTTATTACTATTATTATATTTGTTTCTCTTTGTAGATCAATTATATTTAGTAAATTTATGGTATTGATAGCTTAATTTAAATGTACTGTCATACACATTTGAATTTACACAAACACACTTGCATAACCCAGCATTTAAGCAAGTAGTCAATGTGTCACTTATAGACAGTAATTGTCACTAATGTTTGATCACTTGGCTGCATAAAATTTATATATTTTATGTCATGTAACACCTAGTTCAGAGAGAAATCTATTGTTTACTTTATACATCCCATGTAATCTAGCGTGAAGAGTATTGTCACTTAAGTGTCTCTAAGTAATCTAAACTTTAAACGTTTATTTTGTAGATCAGTTTAGAAAGTAGTTATTTTACCCACCAGAAGTAATCTATAAACTGACTTACTGACTGATTTATCATCGCAAGAATCATGAAATTTTAACTGTGGGTTCCTCCCTCACCAAAACAATTCACTAAGAAGGGATTTTTGGAAATTCGAACGTTTAGGGGGTAAATTCGGTAACCTTATATCTTCAAAACTATTAAAGATATAAACAAACTTAAAATTTCATGTTACTCCATTTAAAAAATAAGCTGACAGGTGTTTTGTACTTTTTCGAAATTCGAACCTTTAAGGAGAGAAACCGGGTAAAAACTGTATTTTGGTACTTTTATTGGCACCCTATGTATCTTTTAAATCAATAAACATAGAAACAAAATTTAAATCGTATTCTTTACTTATCAAAAAATAAAAAATATAGGTTTGGTACTTTTTGAAAATTCGAACCCTTAAAGATAAAAATTGTGTTTTTGGTAATTTTTCATAAAATATGTTTTTCTATAATTTGACATAGAAATACAAATATTTTATTATGAGCTCCCACCACGATACAGAAATTTATTTGAATAAAATTTTACCACCGCAATGAGGATAAAAAAAGGTACCGAAAAGGGGATAAAATCGGGAAAATACATTTTATTTGAAATTATTAAGCCAATTTTGATAATTTTTTAACATTTTTACAAGGGGAAAAAATTCATTTTTTTCAGTTTTTGTAAAAATTTTGCCATTAAGTAACTACTTTTGCAATTTAATTTAAAAGAATCGAAATGTTTACGTAATTTTCGTTCTAATAATATATAAAACACAAAAATTGGTTAAAAATTGTTAAAGTTATTCAAAAATCGCCAGGCCATTAACGTATCTCAGGCCACTAGAACATGAAATGTAGGAACAAAATTAATATATTTTGAGAAATATTAAAATTAAAGCTTATTTTTACTTAAAATATATCCATATTTACTTGTATATGAGTTTTTGTCTTCGTAGGATACCGTTAACCTATTCGCAGGTATGACCAAAAAAAATTATTTTTTTTAACGGCAGTTTCAAAACTCCATTTTCAAATTTTTAAAAATTTTGTTAAACAAATTTCAGAATTTTTTGATAATCACATGGTGATTTATTTACAACATAATAGGGAATAAAATATGAAAAAAGTATGACAATACCTCTTATAGTTTTTCCGTACCTGCAATTTAAATTTTGCGATTTTCGAGAAAAACTAATTTTTTGGCCAGATTTTAGCGAATGTGCCGAATTTCCTTACTGTTATGATTTTTAAGTAAAACCTATTCCGAATATTATAGTCCAGGCAATTCTAAATATAGTCCGATGGTTTTACTAAAATCGGAAAATGTTAACCCTTAAATCGTAAAGGTCAAATTCAATTTTTTCAATATTCTGAATTTCTAATGGAAAGATAGCGAAATGTTATATACTTTTGTTCCGATTTTGATGAATCTTAAGAAAAATATAACATGATGTCTAGTATTTATAATAACAGCATAAAAATTTAAATTAACTCTTAATAGTGGTTTCGGTTTTAAAAAAATGAAAACCGATCGGTTTTGGTTTTGTGATAATTTATTAAATATTAAGTGTTATAGAAACAAAATTAGTTGATAAAATAGGAAATACTGTATCAATTTAACTTGACGGGTTATGGTTTAGTGAATGCGAATTGAAAGGTGATAATCAATGGTACTATTTCTTTATTACAATGGTACTTTTTGAATACTTTATAATAATAAACCTAAAAATTTAAAATTAGGCACACATGATTCTGAATGAATTTGAATTCACAAAAGGTTTCTTTGGCATTTTCTATAATAATGGACCCAGAAATATGAAATTAGGCCTTTACAATTAGATTCACAATGGGAGACCATTTCTATCTTCTAATTGGGGTGGCGAAGCGCACCGGGTCAGCTAGTGTTTCATAAAGTTGTCAGATGAAGGTTTGTAAGAAATCGGTTATTTTACTGTAGTTTTATCTGACCGGTTAGGTAGTTAGTAAGATAACTAGGCAATCTGTATGTGAATCCAATATTTTGACTACATTGGACCAGCTATTAGCTATAGTCTTATTGTAATCCAAAGGGGTCAATTAACCCCCGTGATTATGTTAAAGTTAAACTAGTCACGTAGCTAGTTATGTAACTAGTTGTCAACCTAAATGACAGGTAAAATCACTAGTTCTGGACGGTCTCCTAGTACTGCTGGGAAATCTTTACATTTAAATGTAAATGTATCCAATAAATCTCAATATACATTTACTTGGATACGTATGCATTTCAATGAAGTGTAAATTATGTAAATTAATATTTTATACTTTGTGTGTGCTTAAATTGAAAGTGTTCCTAACCATAATTCTCAATATAAATAACCAGAGATGAGATAGATAGATGTCTTTCATGACAAGAATTATGTGGCTTGTAATGAGTTTTCTTTTGCTGCATAAAATATTAGATTTTATTAAGATTTTCATGGCACAAATTTAAAGTAAATGTAAACTAAGTAAATAAGTATTAATTTGATTTAGTAATATTGCAGTTAGTATGCAAATAATAATAATGAGAAAAGAGAAGATTTACTGGAAATTATATATAAAATGAATTTTGTTTAGATATTCTAAGGATAGTTACTTTAATAAGTAAAATAAACATATTTCAGCCCTACATACAGATATATTTTCTATGTGTATGTTGTTTGTTAGCAGTTCTTTTCAATTTAAAACTTATCTAATCTAATTAGATTTGAAAAAAATCTCTCAACCATAAAATAGCATAACTTTTCATTAACATAATGATATTTTACTGACCTCTGTCAGA
This sequence comes from Calliphora vicina, assembly GCF_958450345.1. Lineage (NCBI taxonomy): Eukaryota > Metazoa > Arthropoda > Insecta > Diptera > Calliphoridae > Calliphora > Calliphora vicina. The sequence goes on along the minus strand of NC_088783.1, from coordinate 12,935,409 downwards.
CAATGATTTGCTGCAATGGAATTTCATATTCATTTCACTATGATTATGAAATTTTGTTATATTAAAAAATAACCACACATGGAAAAAGTACATGTACATAAGTAGGTAGCTATTCACTATTCACTATTACCTAAATCTAAACTATGCTCTCTAACATGGAGGTAAAGTATGTGTGTGTTTTATATTGTATAATAATATTTTTTAGGGTGCGGGGTTTTTGAAACACAAAAATAGTTGGAGTTTTTTTTTTCCTAATTCATTTATATAGTCAGTCATTATAGTTGATGTTAGAAGAACATTTTTGGCAAAAAATTGTTTAGCTTACCAAAGCAAGGCATTAGGGAGAAGAAATTTGTATGGTTTTCTTGTGTTACAAATATGATGCAACGTCATTTTTGCATAGTTTACTTATATCTTATGGAAAATTTCAAAATATGTTGGTTCATTATGTACACTAGGGTGTAAAATTATTAGACACAATCAGTTTTGTTTAATATGATATAAACTACATTTACACTGGCAGTTGTAGGCCTACTTAGTAGTGTGAAACTCAAATATATAGTAGGGATTTTGGTATTTCAAAATAATAACTACCTTCCTTTTAAATAAATAAATATAAAATTGGTCTTGTTATCCCTATATTTTCTTCCTCGACTGTTCAACATATGTTTCCAAATACATGCATACCGTCACAGAGAGTATTAAGGTGGCCCTTATTTGGCACTCTTTTGGACTATCAACGCTCCCTAATTCCAAAATTGATCTCCTTCATCTGAAAACCAAATGCTGAAATCTTAAGGAAAATCGGACAACGTTTAGAGGTTGCACATTTTATTTGAAGCTTCCACTTTTGGTAAAAGTAGAAATATTTTAAAAATAAAAAAATGCGAAATTACAATTGATGCAGTATTTTTTGAAAGCGGTTTTTGTTTTTAATAATTGATATGTAATTTTGAAGGGTACATATCTATCAGTTATTCCCACTTAGTTATTAAGAATTATAGTGTAAACAACCAGCCTCGAAAATGTTGAATTTTGTACCAACAAAGCGTCATATGCGGGAAGTTTTGCTTTATTTCTTTAATTTAAAAAAAGGCTTATGGTGAATGTGATCCATCGGTTTCAACATGCTAGAGATGGTTTGTTCGGATCAGAAGTGATGATTTTGACACGGAAAACAAAGAAGTTTGAAGACCAAGAATTGTATTACTCCATGAAGACTGTTGTAAATCTCAACAAGAGCTTGGAAAATCATTGGGTGCTAATCAAGCAGCAATTTGAAAACGTTTGCGAGCAGCGGAATTTATCCAAAAGCAGGGAAATTGGGAATAATTACTTGCGATTAAAATCGGATCTATTACGTTAACCCGAAGCCCGGCCAACCAGCGGAATCGATACCAATGTCAAATATCCATGGCGCTAAGGTAATTCTCTGTATTTGGTGAGAGCAAAAAGGTCCTATCTCTTATGAACTGCTGAAATCAGGGAACCTGTACCGAACGCAACAGATTCGTTTGAAGACATGAAACCATAATATTCTCGGCCACATATTGCAATACCTGTTAAATAGTATTTAAAATGAAGTGGTTGTTAAGTTTTGCCTCAACCGCTTTATAGTCTAAACCGTGCCCCGTTACAACTACTATTTGGGATACGCTGAACATTTATTTTAGCGCAAAATCCGTATGTTGCCAGAAAGATGGGAATAGGTTATAGATAACAATGACCAACATTTGCATATTTAATCCTCATTTAGCTAATCAGAATTAAACACAATTTTTTTTTAAATTTCGATAAAAAAAATTTTGAAAATTAAAATTTTTAGAAATTAAATTTTATGATTTTTTTGGTAACTTATATTGTGTGTAATTTCTTGAGTTATAGAAGAATAACCGTATACGCACACCACAACGTGATAAAAGACCAAAAAAAAAGACTCGTGTCTCCCAGTTTTGGCCAAAGTCATGCACAACTTTGCCTCAAGATATGAATGAGCCTGAGAAAATGATCACTTTTTTGAAAAAATTACACCCCAAGTCTTTAAAGCACATAAAAAAAGTGCATGACTTTGACCAAAACTGACAGACACGCGTGTTTTTTTATGGGGTTTTTTAATGATGGTGAACAATTGTAGTTTTTGGGAGCATCGTAATTCATAAAACTGTAAAATAAGTGCCACCCTAGCATAAACTTACTTAACTATTATAACCATTCACTTTACATAATATACACTAAGATATTTGATTGTGAACACTACAACATTCATTTAACTGTATACCTACTATCTACATACTCATATGAAAAGAAATATTAATGTTTTTAAGTAAATTGTACCAGATTTTTTGCATTTCTTTATACATTTTACTTAATACTCTTATGCAAATTTAAAAAAAAAATTCCTTCCCCATACGATGATGTTGTATTTAAAATTCTTTCATATTTATATTGGTTGGCTCTCAAACAGACGAGTGTGTTTATAGTAGCAATATGTATTTGTATATTTGTCTGAATTTCTTTCTTTTTTTTGTTGTCATAACTTATTTCGTTGCCAAACCAATTTCAATATTCATGTTTTTCTTCTTTGTTTTTTCTTGTTTCCTCCACTGGTATAGTCTTGGAAACTTTAGTACCCAGCAGGGGTAGAAAAAAGCCAATATACTGCAGTATTTTATAGAGCAGAATATACAAATGAATTCAAGGAAATGTTTGCAAAAAGAGAAAAGACTATAGCGAAATAGTAATACACTAAGTGCCTGGCATCAAATGGTTTTTAATTAACGAAAAATAATGCAAATGGTGGGATATATTTATAAAAATAAATTTTAAGATTTATTATATTTTCAAAGTATTAAAAACATCCCAAATGAAAGCTTTATAGCAAACATATGATAAATCACTCGGATTCGTTATTTGATTCTAGTTCAGTTCTAATTCAGTTCTAGTTCAGTTCTAGTTCAGTTCTAGTTCAGTTCTAGTTCAGTTCTAGTTCAGTTCTAGTTCAGTTCTAGTTCAGTTCTAGTTCAGTTCTAGTTCAGTTCTAGTTCAGTTCTAGTTCAGTTCTAGTTCAGTTCTAGTTCAGTTCTAGTTCAGTTCTAGTTCAGTTCTAGTTCAGTTCTAGTTCAGTTCTAGTTCAGTTCTAGTTCAGTTCTAGTTCAGTTCTAGTTCAGTTCAGTTCTAGTTCAGTTCTAGTTCAGTTCTAGTTCAGTTCTAGTTCAGTTCTAGTTCAGTTCTAGTTCAGTTCTAGTTCAGTTCTAGTTCAGTTCTAGTTCAGTTCTAGTTCAGTTCTAGTTCAGTTCTAGTTCAGTTCTAGTTCAGTTCTAGTTCAGTTCTAGTTCAGTTCTAGTTCAGTTCTAGTTCAGTTCTAGTTCAGTTCTAGTTCAGTTCTAGTTCAGTTCTAGTTCAGTTCTAGTTCAGTTCTAGTTCAGTTCTAGTTCAGTTCTAGTTCAGTTCTAGTTCAGTTCTAGTTCAGTTCTAGTTCAGTTCTAGTTCAGTTCTAGTTCAGTTCTAGTTCAGTTCTAGTTCAGTTCTAGTTCAGTTCTAGTTCAGTTCTAGTTCAGTTCTAGTTCAGTTCTAGTTCAGTTCTAGTTCAGTTCTAGTTCAGTTCTAGTTCAGTTCTAGTTCAGTTCTAGTTCAGTTCTAGTTCAGTTCTAGTTCAGTTCTAGTTCAGTTCTAGTTCAGTTCTAGTTCAGTTCTAGTTCAGTTCTAGTTCAGTTCTAGTTCAGTTCTAGTTCAGTTCTAGTTCAGTTCTAGTTCAGTTCTAGTTCAGTTCTAGTTCAGTTCTAGTTCAGTTCTAGTTCAGTTCTAGTTCAGTTCTAGTTCAGTTCTAGTTCAGTTCTAGTTCAGTTCTAGTTCAGTTCTAGTTCAGTTCTAGTTCAGTTCTAGTTCAGTTCTAGTTCAGTTCTAGTTCAGTTCTAGTTCAGTTCTAGTTCAGTTCTAGTTCAGTTCTAGTTCAGTTCTAGTTCAGTTCTAGTTCAGTTCTAGTTCAGTTCTAGTTCAGTTCTAGTTCTAGTTCAGTTCTAGTTCAGTTCTAGTTCAGTTCTAGTTCAGTTCTAGTTCAGTTCTAGTTCAGTTCTAGTTCAGTTCTAGTTCAGTTCTAGTTCAGTTCTAGTTCAGTTCTAGTTCAGTTCTAGTTCAGTTCTAGTTCAGTTCTAGTTCAGTTCTAGTTCAGTTCTAGTTCAGTTCTAGTTCAGTTCTAGTTCAGTTCTAGTTCAGTTCTAGTTCAGTTCTAGTTCAGTTCTAGTTCAGTTCTAGTTCAGTTCTAGTTCAGTTCTAGTTCAGTTCTAGTTCAGTTCTAGTTCTAGTTCAGTTCTAGTTCTAGTTCAGTTCTAGTTCAGTTCTAGTTCAGTTCTAGTTCAGTTCTAGTTCAGTTCTAGTTCAGTTCTAGTTCAGTTCTAGTTCAGTTCTAGTTCAGTTCTAGTTCAGTTCTAGTTCAGTTCTAGTTCAGTTCTAGTTCAGTTCTAGTTCAGTTCTAGTTCAGTTCTAGTTCAGTTCTAGTTCAGTTCTAGTTCAGTTCTAGTTCAGTTCTAGTTCAGTTCTAGTTCAGTTCTAGTTCAGTTCTAGTTCAGTTCTAGTTCAGTTCTAGTTCAGTTCTAGTTCAGTTCTAGTTCAGTTCTAGTTCAGTTCTAGTTCAGTTCTAGTTCAGTTCTAGTTCAGTTCTAGTTCAGTTCTAGTTCAGTTCTAGTTCAGTTCTAGTTCAGTTCTAGTTCAGTTCTAGTTCAGTTCTAGTTCAGTTCTAGTTCAGTTCTAGTTCAGTTCTAGTTCAGTTCTAGATCAGCTCTAGTTCAGTTCTAGTTCAGTTCCAGTTCAGTTCTAGTTCAGTTCTAGTTCAGTTCTAGTTCAGTTCTAGTTCAGTTCTAGTTCAGTTCTAGTTCAGTTCTAGTTCAGTTCTAGTTCAGTTCTAGTTCAGTTCTAGTTCAGTTCTAGTTCAGTTCTAGTTCAGTTCTAGTTCAGTTCTAGTTCAGTTCTAGTTCAGTTCTAGTTCAGTTCTAGTTCAGTTCTAGTTCAGTTCTAGTTCAGTTCTAGTTCAGTTCTAGTTCAGTTCTAGTTCAGTTCTAGTTCAGTTCTAGTTCAGTTCTAGTTCAGTTCTAGTTCAGTTCTAGTTCAGTTCTAGTTCAGTTCTAGTTCAGTTCTAGTTCAGTTCTAGTTCAGTTCTAGTTCAGTTCTAGTTTAGTTCTAGTTTAGTTCTAGTTTAGTTCTAGTTCAGTTCTAGTTCAGTTCTAGTTCAGTTCTAGTTCAGTTCTAGTTCAGTTCTAGTTCAGTTCTAGTTCAGTTCTAGTTCAGTTCTAGTTCAGTTCTAGTTCAGTTCTAGTTCAGTTCTAGTTCAGTTCTAGTTCAGTTCTAGTTCAGTTCTAGTTCAGTTCTAGTTCAGTTCTAGTTCAGTTCTAGTTCAGTTCTAGTTCAGTTCTAGTTCAGTTCTAGTTCAGTTCTAGTTCAGTTCTAGTTCAGTTCTAGTTCAGTTCTAGTTCAGTTCTAGTTCAGTTCTAGTTCAGTTCTAGTTCAGTTCTAGTTCAGTTCTAGTTCAGTTCTAGTTCAGTTCTAGTTCAGTTCTAGTTCAGTTCTAGTTCAGTTCTAGTTCAGTTCTAGTTCAGTTCTAGTTCAGTTCTACGTTAGTTCTGTTTTAAATTATTTGTACGCAGTAAAGATTTCGATCTTTGGTATAGAGTGCATAGAACTAAAAATATTTACTTAAACAAAATTTATTTTTATTTCACTTTTGATACTCAAAATGAAACTTTTCAAAATAAATTGATTTGGCTGGTAAATTTATACAAAACAAAAAATCCGAAAGAAGAAAAACACAAAATAAATAGAAAAATGTTCTCTTCAATATAATGAGCCAACAAATAAAATTAAATAAATAAATTGCATAAACAATAAATGCTAAATTAAATAAATAAGACAACTTATTTCAACAAAATTTTTAAATTCTGAAGCTTTTTTGCTTTTATTTTAGCAAGTATTTAGTATTTTTTTTTAACAACAAAATGACTTTTTGCAATTTGTTTATAAATATATGTATGTATGTATGTATACGTATGTATGTATGTGTGTGGCTCTGTAAACAAATACATAGCCAGCTGTCCAAAGAAAATAAATGGCTTTGATTTTTTCCTAGTGATGCTAATGGTTTCCTTTAAAATTTGTTCCAATTAGTTTGTCTTTGTGTATGTTTCTTTGCCTGTATATGTGGCTGATATGTATTTGTTTATGTGGCTGTTCTTAAGTCTATTTATCTTGGGGTATGTGTGCTGGTGTGTCTATGAAATAGAAAAATAGTTTGCTTCTGAGCCTTTTATTAAAGGCCCATTTTAGGTTTAGTTTCTTTGAACCAAAAAAAAAGAACAATTTATTTCACATCTATTACAAATGGGAGTAGGTCACAGATTTGCTAGATATTTTGGTTAAATAATTACATTTAGCCTAACTATTGTGTGTTGATTTCTAAAATTAAGTTTGTATAAAAACGGTATTGTATTGATATATTGGTCTGATGATGTCTTCTATGTCTAATGGTTTGATTTCGCAAAATAGTTCAATTTACTATAGATTTATTGAATGAATATGTCGATTGTGGAACGATGAATAAGATTAGATGTAAATAGTAGGGTATTCAATCGGTTAACCGTTAATTAAATATAAATGTCAAAGTAAAATTACATATTTTTTCGAACATTCAAGAAATATGTTTAGTGAGTATTATAATAACTGATATATTTAATTTACATGTAATTGTCGGATGAGAACATAATAATAGACACTACTGAAACAAGTTTTTATCACAACTTATCGAAATTATTAAAAGTATTTAAAATCTAAAAAGCCCAAAAAGAACTCCAATGGTATAATTTTATATGCTTAGAAAAAACTAAAAAAATAACTGACAAATTGGATATTCTTTATCTTGTCTTACTTTCGATTTCTCCAACATCTACAATCAGTGTGAGAGTTTTTTCCAAGTCGAGTTTTATTAAAACTAAAGAAAATTATTTACTTCTTGGTTGAATTGTTATGTTTTGTTTATTTTTTATGTTTTTGTTCTTTTTATTAATAAAATACTTCAATAAGTACACAAAATACGTGATTTAGTTTCAGTTTAACATTTAAATATAAATTATTCGGTTAATCGAATAATTTAAAATTAACCGATTATTAACCGATTAAATCTAAACCCCGATTAATTATTTGCTCGATTAACCGATTAAACCATAAACTCGATTAATTGAATACCCTAGTAAATAGAGATAAATCTTATATTATTTCCTATTGGCTTATTTGATTTAATGAAGTTTTTACAAGAAAACAACCACTGTGGAAATACTTCATTAGCTCAAATTAAACTAGAACTGAACTAGAACTGAACTAGAACTGAACTAGAACTGAACTAGAACTGAACTAGAACTGAACTAGAACTGAACTAGAACTGAACTAGAACTGAACTAGAACTGAACTAGAACTGAACTAGAACTGAACTAGAACTGAACTAGAACTGAACTAGAACTGAACTAGAACTGAACTAGAACTGAACTAGAACTGAACTAGAACTGAACTAGAACTGAACTAGAACTGAACTAGAACTGAACTAGAACTGAACTAGAACTGAACTAGAACTGAACTAGAACTGAACTAGAACTGAACTAGAACTGAACTAGAACTGAACTAGAACTGAACTAGAACTGAACTAGAACTGAACTAGAACTGAACTAGAACTGAACTAGAACTGAACTAGAACTGAACTAGAACTGAACTAGAACTGAACTAGAACTGAACTAGAACTGAACTAGAACTGAACTAGAACTGAACTAGAACTGAACTAGAACTGAACTAGAACTGAACTAGAACTGAACTAGAACTGAACTAGAACTGAACTAGAACTGAACTAGAACTGAACTAGAACTGAACTAGAACTGAACTAGAACTGAACTAGAACTGAACTAGAACTGAACTAGAACTGAACTAGAACTGAACTAGAACTGAACTAGAACTGAACTAGAACTGAACTAGAACTGAACTAGAACTGAACTAGAACTGAACTAGAACTGAACTAGAACTGAACTAGAACTGAACTAGAACTGAACTAGAACTGAACTAGAACTGAACTAGAACTGAACTAGAACTGAACTAGAACTGAACTAGAACTGAACTAGAACTGAACTAGAACTGAACTAGAACTGAACTAGAACTGAACTAGAACTGAACTAGAACTGAACTAGAACTGAACTAGAACTGAACTAGAACTAGAACTGAACTAGAACTGAACTAGAACTGAACTAGAACTGAACTAGAACTGAACTAGAACTGAACTAGAACTGAACTAGAACTGAACTAGAACTGAACTAGAACTAGAACTGAACTAGAACTGAACTAGAACTGAACTAGAACTGAACTAGAACTGAACTAGAACTGAACTAGAACTGAACTAGAACTGAACTAGAACTGAACTAGAACTGAACTAGAACTGAACTAGAACTAGAACTGAACTAGAACTGAACTAGAACTGAACTAGAACTGAACTAGAACTGAACTAGAACTGAACTAGAACTGAACTAGAACTGAACTAGAACTGAACTAGAACTGAACTAGAACTGAACTAGAACTGAACTAGAACTGAACTAGAACTGAACTAGAACTGAACTAGAACTGAACTAGAACTGAACTAGAACTGAACTAGAACTGAACTAGAACTGAACTAGAACTGAACTAGAACTGAACTAGAACTGAACTAGAACTGAACTAGAACTGAACTAGAACTGAACTAGAACTGAACTAGAACTGAACTAGAACTGAACTAGAACTGAACTAGAACTGAACTAGAACTGAACTAGAACTGAACTAGAACTGAACTAGAACTGAACTAGAACTGAACTAGAACTGAACTAGAACTGAACTAGAACTGAACTAGAACTGAACTAGAACTGAACTAGAACTGAACTAGAACTGAACTAGAACTGAACTAGAACTGAACTAGAACTGAACTAGAACTGAACTAGAACTGAACTAGAACTGAACTAGAACTGAACTAGAACTGAACTAGAACTGAACTAGAACTGAACTAGAACTGAACTAGAACTGAACTAGAACTGAACTAGAACTGAACTAGAACTGAACTAGAACTGAACTAGAACTGAACTAGAACTGAACTAGAACTGAACTAGAACTGAACTAGAACTGAACTAGAACTGAACTAGAACTGAACTAGAACTGAACTAGAACTGAACTAGAACTGAACTAGAACTGAACTAGAACTGAACTAGAACTGAACTAGAACTGAACTAGAACTGAACTAGAACTGAACTAGAACTGAACTAGAACTGAACTAGAACTGAACTAGAACTGAACTAGAACTGAACTAGAACTGAACTAGAACTGAACTAGAACTGAACTAGAACTGAACTAGAACTGAACTAGAACTGAACTAGAACTGAACTAGAACTGAACTAGAACTGAACTAGAACTGAACTAGAACTGAACTAGAACTGAACTAGAACTGAACTAGAACTGAACTAGAACTGAACTAGAACTGAACTAGAACTGAACTAGAACTGAACTAGAACTGAACTAGAACTGAACTAGAACTGAACTAGAACTGAACTAGAACTGAACTAGAACTGAACTAGAACTGAACTAGAACTGAACTAGAACTGAACTAGAACTGAACTAGAACTGAACTAGAACTGAACTAGAACTGAACTAGAACTGAACTAGAACTGAACTAGAACTGAACTAGAACTGAACTAGAACTGAACTAGAACTGAACTAGAACTGAACTAGAACTGAACTAGAACTGAACTAGAACTGAACTAGAACTGAACTAGAACTGAACTAGAACTGAACTAGAACTGAACTAGAACTGAACTAGAACTGAACTAGAACTGAACTAGAACTGAACTAGAACTGAACTAGAACTGAACTAGAACTGAACTAGAACTGAACTAGAACTGAACTAGAACTGAACTAGAACTGAACTAGAACTGAACTAGAACTGAACTAGAACTGAACTAGAACTGAACTAGAACTGAACTAGAACTGAACTAGAACTGAACTAGAACTGAACTAGAACTGAACTAGAACTGAACTAGAACTGAACTAGAACTGAACTAGAACTGAACTAGAACTGAACTAGAACTGAACTAGAACTGAACTAGAACTGAACTAGAACTGAACTAGAACTGAACTAGAACTGAACTAGAACTGAACTAGAACTGAACTAGAACTGAACTAGAACTGAACTAGAACTGAACTAGAACTGAACTAGAACTGAACTAGAACTGAACTAGAACTGAACTAGAACTGAACTAGAACTGAACTAGAACTGAACTAGAACTGAACTAGAACTGAACTAGAACTGAACTAGAACTGAACTAGAACTGAACTAGAACTGAACTAGAACTGAACTAGAACTGAACTAGAACTGAACTAGAACTGAACTAGAACTGAACTAGAACTGAACTAGAACTGAACTAGAACTGAACTAGAACTGAACTAGAACTGAACTAGAACTGAACTAGAACTGAACTAGAACTGAACTAGAACTGAACTAGAACTGAACTAGAACTGAACTAGAACTGAACTAGAACTGAACTAGAACTGAACTAGAACTGAACTAGAACTGAACTAGAACTGAACTAGAACTGAACTAGAACTGAACTAGAACTGAACTAGAACTGAACTAGAACTGAACTAGAACTGAACTAGAACTGAACTAGAACTGAACTAGAACTGAACTAGAACTGAACTAGAACTGAACTAGAACTGAACTAGAACTGAACTAGAACTGAACTAGAACTGAACTAGAACTGAACTAGAACTGAACTAGAACTGAACTAGAACTGAACTAGAACTGAACTAGAACTGAACTAGAACTGAACTAGAACTGAACTAGAACTGAACTAGAACTGAACTAGAACTGAACTAGAACTGAACTAGAACTGAACTAGAACTGAACTAGAACTGAACTAGAACTGAACTAGAACTGAACTAGAACTGAACTAGAACTGAACTAGAACTGAACTAGAACTGAACTAGAACTGAACTAGAACTGAACTAGAACTGAACTAGAACTGAACTAGAACTGAACTAGAACTGAACTAGAACTGAACTAGAACTGAACTAGAACTGAACTAGAACTGAACTAGAACTGAACTAGAACTGAACTAGAACTGAACTAGAACTGAACTAGAACTGAACTAGAACTGAACTAGAACTGAACTAGAACTGAACTAGAACTGAACTAGAACTGAACTAGAACTGAACTAGAACTGAACTAGAACTGAACTAGAACTGAACTAGAACTGAACTAGAACTGAACTAGAACTGAACTAGAACTGAACTAGAACTGAACTAGAACTGAACTAGAACTGAACTAGAACTGAACTAGAACTGAACTAGAACTGAACTAGAACTGAACTAGAACTGAACTAGAACTGAACTAGAACTGAACTAGAACTGAACTAGAACTGAACTAGAACTGAACTAGAACTGAACTAGAACTGAACTAGAACTGAACTAGAACTGAACTAGAACTGAACTAGAACTGAACTAGAACTGAACTAGAACTGAACTAGAACTGAACTAGAACTGAACTAGAACTGAACTAGAACTGAACTAGAACTGAACTAGAACTGAACTAGAACTGAACTAGAACTGAACTAGAACTGAACTAGAACTGAACTAGAACTGAACTAGAACTGAACTAGAACTGAACTAGAACTGAACTAGAACTGAACTAGAACTGAACTAGAACTGAACTAGAACTGAACTAGAACTGAACTAGAACTGAACTAGAACTGAACTAGAACTGAACTAGAACTGAACTAGAACTGAACTAGAACTGAACTAGAACTGAACTAGAACTGAACTAGAACTGAACTAGAACTGAACTAGAACTGAACTAGAACTGAACTAGAACTGAACTAGAACTGAACTAGAACTGAACTAGAACTGAACTAGAACTGAACTAGAACTGAACTAGAACTGAACTAGAACTGAACTAGAACTAGAACTGAACTAGAACTGATTTAAACAAAAATCTTTCGTTACAATCCCTTTACATATGTAATCATAAAACTATTTCGTTTTTGCCTTTTTTCATATCACAGCTCTAGTATTTAACATGACTCTTCGCTAATGCCCTTTTTAAAATGCAAATTTTTATATGTTTTATTTTATTATTTCTTTTTTTTTCATTAAAATATCACAGCTCATGCATAAATAAATCAACATTCCAGCCAGACACACTGCTAGTCAAAACATATTAAATTTTAAGCTGACACAACAAGATTCACGCGTCGTTACTTATTTTTTCTTTCACTTTTTTGTCTGTATAGTAAATTAAATGAAATTCAAAGAGTAATGCAAAAAAAACTATATATAAAATAATGGAATACTGAAAAACTTGCAACAACTAAAGATAAAAAGTTTTTTCGAAAATGCAAAAAGAAAACTGCAAAAAAACATACGTTTTTCCGAAAAAATAAATGTACAACAATGAGAAAAAAGTAAAAAGTTCATTGCACTAGTGTTAAATCCGTTGTTCTGTGCTGTTGACTTCCTTGTTGTATGACAATAATTTTGTTTCGTTTCTTTTTATGTTTTTTTTTTGTGTTTTCTCTCCAATTTTCGAAAATGATTGTTATTGAACACAATGTGTTGGAAAATATGTTGAATGACACAAAAACTAAACAGACGGACAAACAAATAAGCAGCAGTCTTTAAAAATAAAGTACACAATGGAATGAGTAGTAGAGAAAAAGACAACTAGTAGCTGTCAAAAAACTTACACATAAAATGAACCAACCAAAAATATAAAACTCTCTTGTCGCAATTTAACAAACATTTTTGTATAAATAGATATTGCTGGAATATTAGGATGGTCCCCAAAATATATTGCATATTGATGGTCATTATGGTGTCCCTTATTTGAGCATTATAGGATTTTCTATGCTCCAAAATTAATCTTGCTCTTTTATTTTCCTGTCACTGTACATTCTGCTGGCCCGTTATCCCACTGAACTGGTTGAGTGCTTAATTAATGTTGAGCTCAACAAATAAATGATTTTGGACATGTTTTCTGTTCTCTTTAGTTTTTCATCGTCATCATCTAATCATATTTGTACATTTGCTGCAAATTTTCAAAAATAGAAAATTCGAATGAAATGAAATGGAATTTGGTAATAAATTGACATGTTGCATAGCAGGTATAATATGGCTGTTATACAGACAAGCTGACCTTGGTTTGCTATTTCTATTTAGAGTTTAAACATTTCCATTTGTTTTTGTGTGATGAGCATCTGGTTTCTTTTACGGAATTTAAGTATAATTCTAAAATAATTTTTTCAGATTTCATTTTTTAAATTTCCTAGCTTTTTAAATTTTAATTTTTTTCTTGACTTAAGCTTCCATTTACATTATATAAACCTTTTAACTCCCATCACATTTATGCTCCTTTTAACTCGTCAATTCTCTTAAGAATTTAACGCCATTTCAGGTAAATATTTTTTTGTTGAACACAAAGCCAGTAATTTGATTCTTAAAACCATCATTCAATAGCAACAACTTCTGCTCGTTTTTTTGCAAATTTTTTTTTGTAATTTGTATCAATTGAGGCATGAGTATGTGACACAATATACTCAAACTCTTCATGCTACAAAATTTGTAGGTTAACAAATAATCCTCGACAAAAGACATACTGTAAACAAAAAAAAACATACATACACATGAAACAATCATCAAAAGCTGTTCACGTTTCCGCCAGTCATTCATTGTTCACTAGCAGCGAAACAAAAAATTGTTAAAAGTAAGAAAAACACAAAATAATACTACAACTTAGATCAGATAGAGACAACAAACAGAAAAAATTTGTCAATAGCCAACGACCTAATTGCACTGTACAGGATTTGTTTTTTTTTTGAGATATTATTTAAGTGGGGCAAATAATCATCATTTGTTTAGGAATATTTGTTAAGAATGATAAAACGGTTTTGATATGTAGGACAATTTTGCAATTTTCTTAGAACTCAATCTGGAAATAACATTTTTGATAATTCCTTCATCACATGCAAAGAAATTGGTGCCAGAAAACGGACAAGTCAATAAAACAAGAAAATTTGAGATTCAATTCCACCTATCATTAAAAGAGCTTTGATACTATTAATGAAAGCATTCATATTCTACAGTTCATTCGATTTTCTTTGGATTTCGTTAAATTCTTATGATATGATTATTAAATGAAATGTAATAGATAATTTTAAATTTAAATAACAATTACAAAACAAAACTCTTCCAAATGGGAACTCATCGTAGTAAAATGAAATCTTCTAAACGGAAGGGGATGATGAGCGCTGTGGAGGCTGGAGAGCAAACAAAAAACTATAACGATTTTTTATTTTAAATTTCTCAACTTAAAAATCGATATTTTGAGGGAAATAAGAGTGATGACAGATTAATGTCGTTTTTCCTCTAGAACCTCTTACTTACAATCTATGAGCGATTTTAGATTTTTCATATAAAAATCGTTATTTTGAAGGAAATAAGAGTGATCACAGATTATTGTCCTTTTTCGTCTAGGACCTCTTATTAATGAACTATGAGTGATTTTAGATTTTTCATATAAAAATCGATATTTGGTGGGAAATATGAGTGATCACAGATTATTATCCTTTTTCCTCTAGGACCTCTTATTAACGAACTGTGACTGATTTTAGTTATTTCATATAAAAATCGATATTTGGTGGGAAATATGAGTGATTACAGATTATTATCCTTTTTCGTCTAGGACCTCTTATTAATGAACTATGAGTGATTTTAGATTTTTCATATAAAAATCGATATTTGGTGGGAAATATGAGTGATCACAGATTATTGTCCTTTTTCGTCTAGGACCTCTTATTAATGAACTATGAGTGATTTTAGATTTTTCATATAAAAATCCATATTTGTTTGGAAAAAAGAGTGATCACAGATTATTATCCTTTTTCCTCCAGGACCTCTTATTAATGATCTATGACTGATTTTAGATATTTCATATAAAAAGCGATATTTGGTGGGAAATATGAGTGATCACAGATTATTGTCCTTTTTCGTCTAGGACCTGTTATTAATGAACTATGAGTGATTTTAGATTTTTCATATAAAAATTGATATTTGGTGGGAAATATGAGTGATCACAAATTATTGTCCTTTTTCGTCTAGGACCTCTTATTAACGAACTATGAGTTATTTTAGATTTTGAAAATCCATTCATGTTTGTTTGGAAATAAGAGTGATCACAGATTATTGTCCTTTTTCGTCTAGGACCTCTTATTAATGCAATATGAGTGGTTTTAGATTTTTCATATAAAAATCGTTATTTGGTTGGAAATAAGAGTGATCACAGACTATTGTCCTTTTTCCTCTAAGACCTCTTATTAACGAACTATGAGTGATTTTAGATTTTGAAAAACCATTCATGTTTGTTTGGAAATAAGAGTGATCACAGATTCTTGTCCTTTTTCGTCTAGGACCTCTTATTAATGAACTATGAGTGATTTTAGATTTTGAAAGTAAAAATCGATATTTGGTGGGAAATATGAGTGATCACAGATTATTATCCTTTTTCCTCTAGGACCTCTTATTAACGAACTATGAGCGATTTTAGATTTTGAATATAAAAATCGATTTTTGGTGGGAAATAAGAGTGATCTCAGATTATTGCCCTTTTTCCTCTAGGACCTCTTATTAACGAACTATGAGTGATTTTGGATTTTGAATATAAAAATCGATATTTGGTGGGAAATATGAGTGATCACAGATTATTATCCTTTTTCGTCTAGGACCTCTTATTAACGAACTATGAGTGATTTTAGATTTTTCATAAAAAAATCGATATTTGGTGGGAAATATGAGTGATTACAGATTATTGCGCTATTTCCTCTAGGACCTCTTATTAACGAACTATGAGTGATTTTATATTTTTCATATAAAAATCGATTTTTGGTTGGAAATAAGAGCGATCACAGATTGCCGTTTTTTCTCTAGGACCTTTTATTAACAAACTATGAGTGATTTTAAATTTTTTAAAAATCGATCTTTGGTGGGAAATAAGAATGATCACAGATTATTGCCCTTTTTCCTCTAGGACCTCTTATTAACGAACTATGAGTGATTTTAGATTTTTCATATAAAAATCGATATTTGGTGGGAAATATGAGTGATCACAGATTATTATCCTTTTTCCTCTAGGACCTCTTATTAACGAACTATGAGTGATTTTAGATTTTTCATATAAAAATCGTGGGAAATATGAGTGATCACAGATTATTGTCCATTTTTCTCTAGGACTTCTCATAAACGAACTTTAGTAGAATATAATGCATTTTCTTCCCCTCTATAGGCATGATTAGCAATATTCATCTGTCACTTATTGAAGTTATCTTGAAAATTTGTTTATTTAAAAAACCAAGTGTTTAGACTTTGAATATTTAATGCAAGTTATATGTATATGAAACCCGCAAGTACACAAATATGCTGCAACTTTTGCACCCCTGCCTTATAAAATTAAGTAGCAAACACCAGCTGCAAATCACAATTTTTGCAACCAAAATAGGGTATAATGAAATGCTAAAAAGTGAAAGAAAAAACATTTTTATTATTATTTTTCCAGTAATATGTATGTATTTTCCCTTTTTTACATTTTTGGATGTTTTGCAGTTTCCATTCAAACTCTGCGTACTGTTGTAATTCTTATTGTATTGTTGCTGTATTGTAGTTGTATTATACTGTGTATTTTTCCATTAACTTTACAACAAGTATTATTTAAAGGTACAATTGTATTCAGTATATTTCTTTTCGTTATTTTTTTTGTTGGAATTTACACAAGTACATAGTTGATTGTTATTTTTCGTTGAATTCATCAGCTGTTGGTAATTGCAATACTGCTGCTATACTCTCAAACCTTAAACCGTACACCAACCACTAAAGCTAAAACAGCCTCACAAGTAAAATATGAAGAAATATTACTTAAATGTAAAGAAAGTTACAAATAGGAAAAAGTTTTTCTTTTTCTTCGTTCTTTGTTTGTATGGTTTTTATATACAGTAATGAGTATTTGTGCATTTGTGTAAGTGTGTAATGTAATACAAAAACAATTTTCCTCAATAATAGCTATAATTTTCAACAAATAATCTTTTGTTATTCTCATTGGTATAATAAACAAATATGTATTTGATGGAGGAAGTTTTCCTAAATTGAAGAGGATGAGATTGTTTGCTAGTTTCTTTTAAATAGCAGCTGCTAGAGAGATGTTTTTAGGAAGTTGTTACGGATTTTAGGAGTCAATTTGAAAAGAACTGATTGAAAGTTATTTAATCACATAATAGAAATATTTATTTATTATGACTTAAAAAAATATAAGTTATGAAAAATAATCTCCAGAGAGATATAAATTTGTACAAGAAACTTACAGTTGTGGAGTTTTTAAAAAAAAATTTAAATTTACTGAACTGTTTTCATCTCCACCTCTAGAACTCACAGTGAATGCGTGTACATATTGCAAAGTCATTCATTGGAATTTGATCTCATTATAGGAACCAAGTGATGTTGTTTATTGTAAGAATTTTTAGAAATTGTTATTAAAAAAATAGTAGTTGTGAGATGACCTCGAAGAAAATGGCAAAAATCTGCTGAGAAAAAAACTTTTTCATTAAAAAATATTTCACACTGGATAAGAGCTTTGTTTCTAAAGAAAATCAGTCAGTATGAGAGAGCTTTTTTAAAGAAAACAAAATCTCTATAGTACTGAACTTTTTTCTATAGAAAAATACCTCCCTGTTAAGATAGCTTTTTTCTATAGAAAAACATCTCTCTGTTTAAGAGAGCTTTTTTCTATAGAAAAACATCTCTCTGTTTAAGAGAGCTTTTTTCTATAGAAAAACATCTCTCTGTTTAAGAGAGCTTTTTTCTATAGAAAAACATCTCTCTGTTTAAGAGAGCTTTTTTCTATAGAAAAACATCTCTCTGTTTAAGAGAGCTTTTTTCTATAGAAAAACATCTCTCTGTTTAAGAGAGCTTTTTTCTATAGAAAAACATCTCTCTGTTTAAGAGAGCTTTTTTCTATAGAAAAACATCTCTCTGTTTAAGAGAGCTTTTTTCTATAGAAAAACATCTCTCTGTTTAAGAGAGCTTTTTTCTATAGAAAAACATCTCTCTGTTTAAGAGAGCTTTTTTCTATAGAAAAACATCTCTCTGTTTAAGAGAGCTTTTTTCTATAGAAAAACATCTCTCTGTTTAAGAGAGCTTTTTTCTATAGAAAAACATCTCTCTGTTTAAGAGAGCTTTTTTCTATAGAAAAACATCTCTCTGTTTAAGAGAGCTTTTTTCTATAGAAAAACATCTCTCTGTTTAAGAGAGCTATGTTCTACTAAGAGATATTTTTCTTTTACTAAAAGATTTTTTCCTAAAGAAAAATTATTCTCTTCTACTAGGTGATTATTTTCCATAGAAAAAAAAGCTGCATTTTACGTGAGATTAATTTCTATAGGAAAAAGCCTAAAAAATTGCATAAATGATTTTTTTTCTTGTAGAAAAATCATGTATTTTTTTCTCGAAGATAAAATATCACTTCTAATGAGAGAATTTTAATTTGAAAACAGTTGTATTCTATTTTCAGGAACTGAGTTTGCCTAAACAAACACTAACAAATTTAAGTTAATAATAAAAGAAAACTCAAACATTTCTAAAATGTTCATTCAAAGATTAAACCTGATCAAGGTAATAAGATTCCTAATTTTAATATTACTAAATAATTCTTTTTACTGACGCAACCACATCGTAAACACATCGCATTAGCTCCTTAAAAGCCAATTTTAAAAAGGAATACAATTTCAAAAGAAAACTCTACAATGTAAATAAATCTATTTAATTTAGTTTAATATTCATTGATTAGTTTAACTCAGAATAACATTAAATTACATGCCCTCAGGTATTAATATCAATGTCCTTAAATACATGTAATAAATTGTATTAAATCAATTTTTAAGAGAGAAAAAGTCCGAAAAAAAAACACATAATCTTTTAATACACTACCATAATAGACTTTTAACAGATGTTGTAAATCTAATATTTTATATCAGAAAGAAAACAAAATAAATATAAAAAATACAAATTTAAGTAACCTTCAAAAAATCAATGAAGATTAAGAATAAAAGCCTGAATTTTCAACATACAAAGACACATTTTATTTACCGGAAACACACTGAGACGTACATATCCATACATATATGTATGTAAGCATATGTGTAGTAAAGTAATGTAAAGCAAAACAGGGTCTGGCTAAGTTTGTATGTGTCTGTTGGTGACTTTGCCAAAAAGATTAACAAAATTGTAATGTGTTCAGATTACAATCGATATTTATGGCCCGTAATAACAATTCAACATGGAGTTGCAATTTTCCAAAAGCACACTCTCTCTCCATCTCTCTCTCATATTCAACACAACGAATGCAAAAACATTAATGAATTTTGTTGTAAGTGTGAGTATTTGAGCTTAAATTGTTACAACCGGAAGGAAATTGTATTTGGGAACGAAATAAAAAATCACCGACAAGAAAATTGATTTTTTTTTTCTTCTTCTGCACATCTTAAATTTGTATATTTTTATTTTGATTTTTGGGTTTCTTTTACTTTTCTCTTTTTCAATGTCTGTGTCAGTAATAAAATGCGATTTTATGGCAGCATTTTATTTCTCTGTTTTGTTTTTCAAATGCACCACAGCCAAAGAAGCAGCAGCTGTTGATGGGGCATAATTTAACAATTTATTTGGGCAATAAAGCGAAATCAAAGCAAACCAGAATAAAAATATTCAATTGTAATTGATTTCTTTTCTTACATTTTGGGTATTTTTATTGTGGTTTTAGCATTTCTAATGATGATGTCTTTACATTTAAATGTATTTTGCTTGAAATGTGTTTGGATGATGGGATAGATTTTTTTATATCAATGGGATCTCTGGTATTGAGAGAGCATTTTTCTATAGCAAAATATATTTTCTTTGTAGTTCTCTTCTACCCAGACAAATTTTCCCTATAAAAAGTAGTATTTTCTACTAATAGAGATTTTCTGTACAGAAAAATGCTTTCCTCTACAGAGAGAGTCTTCGACTGAGACAGATTTTCTCTATTGAAAATAGCTTTCTTCTACTGAGAAGATTTTCTTAATATATACTTAATTCTACTAAGAGAGATTTTTTCTATTGAAAAAAACTATTAATAGCAATGACGGAAAGTTTTTCAAAAGAAAAAAAATCTGTTTTTTCTATATCTATACAGATGTTTTATTGTATGGGAAAAATATCTAAACAGAAAAGATTTTTTAGTAGAAACAATTTATATTCTGTTCTACGAATGATTGTATTTTTCTATAGAAAAACATGTCTCTGTTAAATAACTTTTTTATATAGAAAAACATCTGACTGTATTAGGCAACTTTTTTCTATAGAAAAATATATCTTTGTATTAGATAGCTTTTTTGTATAGAAAAATATATCTTTGTATTAGAGAGCTTTTTTGTATAGAAAAATATCTCTCTGTATTAGAGAGCTTTTTTCTATAGAAAAATATCTCTTTGTAGTAGAGAGATTTTTTCTATAGAAAAATATCTCTCTGTAGTAGAGAGATTTTTCTATAGAAAAATATCTCTCTGTAGTAGAGAGATTTTTCTATACAAAAATATCTCTCTGTATTAGAGAGCTTTTTTCTATAGAAAAATATCTCTCTGTAGTGGAGAGCTTTTTTCTATAGAAAAATATCTCTCTGTAGTGGAGAGCTTTTTTCTATAGAAAAATATCTCTCTGTAGTGGAGAGCTTTTTTCTATAGAAAAATATCTCTCTGTAGTGGAGAACTTTTTTCTATAGAAAAATATCTCTCTGTAGTGGAGAGCTTTTTTCTATAGAAAAATATCTCTCTGTAGTGGAGAGCTTTTTTCTATAGAAAAATATCTCTCTGTAGTGGAGAGCTTTTTTCTATAGAAAAATATCTCTCTGTAGTAGAGAGCTTTTTTCTATAGAAAAATATCTCTCTGTAGTAGAGAGATTTTTTCTATACAAAAATATCTCTCTGTATTAGAGAGCTTTTTTCTATAGAAAAATATCTCTCTGTAGTAGAGAGCTTTTTTCTATAGAAAAATATCTCTCTGTAGTAGAGAGCTTTTTTCTATAGAAAAATATCTCTCTGTAGTAGAGAGCTTTTTTCTATAGAAAAATATCTCTCTGTAGTAGAGAGCTTTTTTCTATAGAAAAATATCTCTCTGTAGTAGAGAGCTTTTTTCTATAGAAAAATATCTCTCTGTAGTAGAGAGCTTTTTTCTATAGAAAAATATCTCTCTGTAGTAGAGAGCTTTTTTCTATAGAAAAATATCTCTCTGTAGTAGAGAGCTTTTTTCTATAGAAAAATATCTCTCTGTAGTAGAGAGCTTTTTTCTATAGAAAAATATCTCTCTGTAGTAGAGAGCTTTTTTCTATAGAAAAATATCTCTCTGTAGTAGAGAGCTTTTTTCTATAGAAAAATATCTCTCTGTAGTAGAGAGCTTTTTTCTATAGAAAAATATCTCTCTGTAGTAGAGAGCTTTTTTCTATAGAAAAATATCTCTCTGTAGTAGAGAGCTTTTTTCTATAGAAAAATATCTCTCTTTAGTAGAGAGCTTTTTTCTATAGAAAAATATCTCTCTTTAGTAGAGAGCTTTTTTCTATAGAAAAATATCTCTCTGTAGTAGAGAGCTTTTTTCTATAGAAAAATATCTCTCTGTATTAGAGAGGTTTTTTTCTATAGAAAAATATCTCTCTGTATTAGAGAGGTTTTTTTCTATAGAAAAATATCTCTCTGTATTAGAGAGGTTTTTTTCTATAGAAAAATATCTCTCTGTATTAGAGAGGTTTTTTTCTATAGAAAAATATCTCTCTGTATTAGAGAGGTTTTTTTCTATAGAAAAATATCTCTCTGTATTAGAGAGGTTTTTTTCTATAGAAAAATATCTCTCTGTATTAGAGAGGTTTTTTTCTATAGAAAAATATCTCTCTGTATTAGAGAGGTTTTTTTCTATAGAAAAATATCTCTCTGTATTAGAGAGGTTTTTTTCTATAGAAAAATATCTCTCTGTATTAGAGAGGTTTTTTTCTATAGAAAAATATCTCTCTGTATTAGAGAGGTTTTTTTCTATAGAAAAATATCTCTCTGTATTAGAGAGGTTTTTTTCTATAGAAAAATATCTCTCTGTATTAGAGAGGTTTTTTCTATAGAAAAATATCTCTCTGTATTAGAGAGGTTTTTTCTATAGAAAAATATCTCTCTGTATTAGAGAGTTTTTTTATATAGAAAAATATCTCTCTGTATTAGAGAGCTTTTTTATATAGAAAAATATTTCTATGCATTAGAAAGCTTTTTTATATAGAAAAATATCTCTCTGTATTAGAGAGCTTTTTTCTATAGAAAAATATCTCTCTGTATAAGAGAGGTATGTTCTAAAGTAAAACAATTGCTTTTGTTATATATAAAAACCTACCTCAGCAAAGGAAGAATGTTTCTATAACTGCACTTTTGTGTTACAGTTTCAAAGCAACTTTTATTTCATTTATATTTTTGTGAGAAACACGTAGATAACAATTTTCAGTACTGCTTTTGTATCTCTTTTATATTCTGCCATTAAAACTTCTTTTATCGTCTAATTTATCTTTGAATACAGATGAAAATGTTAACTTTGGTGTAAGTGCAACAATGCATTGTTGCCAATGGCTGCCATAAACAGTTTAGATACAAACATTTTAACAATGATACCAGGATAATTGTACATTTACACATATGTATACATGTGTGTGTATTTATGCGAGAGCCAGTTTGTTAATGTGAGTTAAGTTATATAGCATATAAACCCAGCAGTTAAGAAAGTAATCAAGGTATCCCTTATAGACAATTGATATATTTTGGGTCATTTGCCACGTATGTGCTCTTTGTAGTGTAGATAGAAGTCAATTGGTTACCTTATACCTCCCATGTAATCTAACGTGTAGACAATTGTCACTTAAGTGTCTCTAAGTAATCTAGAGTGTAGTCACTTCAAATTTTTATTTTGTACTGCATTTTAGAAAGTAGTTATTTTACTCCCCAGAAGTAATCTATTAGATAGTTGTCGGAAGAAGGTTTGTTTACAAGCAATCGGTTATTGGACTGTCAATGAGATGTCTTTTTTACCTTCGCTTTACCAATACCCACCCGGGTGACCACATCGATTTTATTGGTTTAAATTTTTTTTAATTTTGTTTCGATTTAAATGAAATTTGTGCTCACTGAACAAATTCTAGAGTTCTATAGAATTTAATAGAACCATGTTAAACTTTTTATAAGGTTTTTTCAATTTTTAAAATTTCGTTAGTCGCATATATTTATAGAAGTGTAGTGTCACCCGGGTGGGTAAACCATGTACATAAAAAACCTTTGGTAAAGCGAAGGTTAACGGACTATTTGGGATCAATTAGCAACCATACATGTTAAAAGTACATGATTTGGATCAAGCAAGTACCTAGTTATGTAACTAGTTGTCACCCTAAATGATAAGAACAATCTCTACTAGTTCGGGAGAGTGTCCTAGAACTGCTGGGAATGTGCTTATATATTATGTTGAATGTTTGAGAACAAGTAAAGAATCCTAAAATTACTTTAAGCTTAAACCTGGAGGCAAACATTTTTCTCCATAAAGTCTGCTCTGTACTGTAGCTGTGCAGGTTGGTTTGTTGGTTTGTGGGGCTGATACTTGCAGCACCTTGATTTATATAACTACTACAGCTAAATACACAAGTACTAACAATGAAAACTGTGGATTTTCTAGTTCAAAGTAGGCTATTTTTCTTTTTCAGCTTGTTATGCTACTAAAGATGCGGGTAATTGTGGTTGGTGGTGTCTGTAGGAGTGTAAGGGTTGGAGTATGTGTGGTTAAGGGCAGCTGTTGGAAACCAGTACTAAGGCGTTATGTAGTAGTTAAGGTTGTGGAAACTATAAATTTAGCGTTTTAGAAAAACTAAAATTTAAGTTGTGTAACAGATTGCAAAAGAGCAATATTCAATAATCTATAGTCAATAGGATTTGTGATAAAGTGATAAAATTACATGATAAATAAAGTAAAAATAAATCATTAATTTTGAATACAAATACTTAATTTATAATATATAGCAATATCTTACTTATTTACTTTTTATCACTTTACTTTTTCTTCTTTACTCTGCACTAGATTTCAGTTTTCATTAATGTATTTGTTTAATAAATATTTTTACTTTAAAAGAATCGCCTTAAAAACCTCTCTGAATCCTTACTGAAAAAAACATAAATATTGATTGAATTTAATACAGCTGATAATATATGTAAGCATGTTTAAAAATAATAAAGCTTAAATTTACTTTTGTTTCCTTTTTCTCTTTTTAATGCAAAAATGCTTTTAACCCTTTTCTCGAATTTTGTCTGCTTTAAAATCAGCTTTAAATCTCCCTCTTTTTTCACATTTTCCCAGATCCCGAACAAATGTATACTTAACAAGCCAAATACATGCATGTTTGTAACCTTAAAACATAAATGTATTTCACATATTTATTTATTATAATGTTTTAAATTTAAAAAGAACAAGGTAAAACTTAAGTATGTGTATGAATGTTTTATATATGAAAACAAGTGTAATTTCAGCTAGAGTTAAATATGTTTGTAAGTGTGTTTAAGCAACAACACAGTAAATGTTTTTAAAGGAATTTTTATTTTATTTTTTAAACATTGATTGGTTTCTTTTTTTGTGATACAAAATAAATAAAAAAATTGTGTAAAAAATGAAGAGTATTTTATCGTGCCACTATAAATGCAGTAAACCATGAATACTGCTCTTAATACAAGTGTACTGCCAGTGAATCCTTTTAAAAAACCTTGTTAATGCTGTGAGATTCGTAAAGGGTTTTATATGTTTTTTTTTTAAATATTTTTTGCAGTTTTTACTTATGAAAACTCATTTAAGCTTGACGAGAGTATGTTAACGTATTTTGAGAGTCTGAGTCTTACTTTACTTTCTTATATACAATATGTGAGAGACAGTGGGCTAAATGCTAGCTTTAGGGAATGTATGTTCAAGGTTAAAGTAAATCTGATCTCGGAAATATTTAGCAACAAAAATATTTTTGAAAATTAGTTTATGAAAATTACAGCAATATTTGTGGTATAAATATGTTGCTGCAACAATTATTGCGTAAGCTGTAAATCCTAGCTTAAATAAGCTGCTTCAAAATGTTTGAAATATGTAGCTACAACTTTTCTAAGTAATTTGCTGCAACATTTTTTATGTACCTAAATATGCAAAAAAAATGAGTTTATTCATATATGCAACATTTGATATGTAAAAATTTTGCTGCAACAATTATTGCATAAACTGAAAAATTTTTTGGTTTAAATAAAAGAAAATTTAGTTTTTAAAAATATGTTGCAGCAACATTTCCTGTGATAAATTGCAGTTACTTTATTTGTTTGTTTAGTAGAAGTGTAGAGAAGCAAACAGGGAGGAAATATACGAAACTTCAAGCAACTTATTATCAGATTTCTCTAAAATTTTCATCATTTGGTTTTAAACAATAAAAAATTTCGTCTTAACAACATGCAGCTTAGATATTTTCCAACTATTTTAAACTAAAAAAGTGAGATTAATAAAGATGTGATCTTCTTTCCATATCACTCTACTATCAAACCACCGTGCCTGGTGTATTTT